>NC_092249.1:14305443-14385443 GCF_036320965.1 Panulirus ornatus | reverse complement strand
TATCATCACTACTGTATCTATCATCACTACTACTGGTAATACCACATCTCATGTAACACAATAGACGTATATCATCACTACTGTATCTATCATCACTACTGTATCTATCATCACTACTACTGGTAATACCACATCTCATGTAACACAATAGACGCATATCATCACTACTGTATCTATCATCACTACTACTGGTAATACCACATCTCATGTAACACAATAGACGTATATCATCACTACTGTATCTATCATCACTACTGTATCTATCATCACTACTACTGGTAATACCACATCTCATGTAACACAATAGACGCATATCATCACTACTGTACCTCTTCATCAACACTTGTGCCTCACGTTGCTATAGTACCGCAAACTACTTGATTATACATGTCAACACTGCGCCTCTTTGTGCTATATTCAGCAGTTATATAGATGGCAACACTGCGCCTCTTTGTGCTATATTCAGCAGTTATATAGATGGCAACACTGCGCCTACTTGTACTATGTTTAGCAGTGACATAGTGATGGCAACACTGCTCTTCCTTGTGCTATATTTAGGTCAAACATTTATTTTCTTTCTTCTTACAGGAGGAACGACGGTTGCTGACTCATGCATCCTGGAGTGCGTAACAGGAAGCACATTAAGGTGTTAGATTCACGTGATCTGTTCATGTCGTGTGTACAGTCGCTTCTCATCTGTTGTGGTTGTGTTGGTGATGGGTGTAGTTGGTATTGGGTGTCGTTGTTGGGGTGTAGCTGTTGGTGGGTGTCGTTGTTGGGTGTAGCTGGTGGTGGGTGTCGTTAGTGAGGTGTAGCTGGTGGTGGGTGTCGTTAGTGAGGTGTAGCTGTTTGTGGGTGTCGTTAGTGAGGTGTAGCTGGTGGTGGGTGTTGGTGATTGGTGTAGCCGTCGGTGGGTGTCGTTGTTGGGGTGTAGCTGGTGGTGGGTGTCGTCGTTTGGTACTGTTGCAGTAGTGTGTCGTGGTTGGGTGTCGTTATGTGTCATTTCCGTCCTTTCATCTTCTCGTTGTGTCGTGTTCTTTGTATCATTACAATCTTGCGTCACATTGTGCTGTTTCACCGTCATGTATTAGTGTTGTTGTCGTGTTTCACCGTCATGTGTTAGTGTTGTTGTCGTGTTTCACCGTCATGTGTTAGTGTTGTCGTGTTTCACCGTCATGTGTTAGTGTTGTTGTCGTGTTTCACCGTCATGTGTTAGTGTTGTTGTCGTGTTTCACCGTCATGTGTTAGTGTTGTTGTTGTGTTTCACCGTCATGTGTTAGTGTTGTTGTCGTGTTTCACCGTCAGGTATTAGTGTTGTTGTGTTTCACCGTCATGTGTTAGTGTTGTTGTCGTGTTTCACCGTCATGTATTAGTGTTGTTGTTGTGTTTCACCGTCATGTGTTAGTGTTGTTGTCGTGTTTCACCGTCATGTGTTAGTGTTGTTGTTGTGTTTCACCGTCATGTGTTAGTGTTGTTGTCGTGTTTCACCGTCATGTATTAGTGTTGTTGTTGTGTTTCACCGTCATGTGTTAGTGTTGTTGTCGTGTTTCACCGTCATGTGTTAGTGTTGTTGTTGTGTTTCACCGTCATGTGTTAGTGTTGTTGTCGTGTTTCACCGTCATGTGTTAGTGTTGTTGTCGTGTTTCACCGTCATGTGTTAGTGTTGTTGTCGTGTTTCACCGTCATGTGTTAGTGTTGTTGTCGTGTTTCACCGTCATGTATTAGTGTTGTTGTTGTGTTTCACCGTCATGTGTTAGTGTTGTTGTCGTGTTTCACCGTCATGTATTAGTGTTGTTGTTGTGTTTCACCGTCATGTGTTAGTGTTGTTGTCGTGTTTCACCGTCATGTGTTAGTGTTGTTGTTGTGTTTCACCGTCATGTGTTAGTGTTGTTGTCGTGTTTCACCGTCATGTATTAGTGTTGTTGTTGTGTTTCACCGTCATGTGTTAGTGTTGTTGTCGTGTTTCACCGTCATGTGTTAGTGTTGTTGTTGTGTTTCACCGTCATGTGTTAGTGTTGTTGTCGTGTTTCACCGTCATGTATTAGTGTTGTTGTTGTGTTTCACCGTCATGTGTTAGTGTTGTTGTCGTGTTTCACCGTCATGTATTAGTGTTGTTGTTGTGTTTCACCGTCATGTGTTAGTGTTGTTGTCGTGTTTCACCGTCATGTGTTAGTGTTGTTGTCGTGTTTCACCGTCATGTGTTAGTGTTGTTGTCGTGTTTCACCGTCATGTGTTAGTGTTGTTGTCGTGTTTCACCGTCATGTGTTAGTGTTGTTGTCGTGTTTCACCGTCATGTATTAGTGTTGTTGTTGTGTTTCACCGTCATGTGTTAGTGTTGTTGTCGTGTTTCACCGTCATGTGTTAGTGTTGTTGTCGTGTTTCACCGTCATGTGTTAGTGTTGTTGTCGTGTTTCACCGTCATGTATTGGTGTTGTTGTGTTTCACCGTCATGTGTTAGTGTTGTTGTGTTTCACCGTCATGTGTTAGTGTTGTTGTTGTGTTTCACCGTTTAGTGTTAGTGTTGTTGTGTGTTTCACCGTCATGTGTTGTGTTGTTGTCGTTTTCACCGTCATGTGTTAGTGTTGTTGTCGTGTTTCACCGTCATGTGTTAGTGTTGTTGTCGTGTTTCACCGTCATGTGTTAGTGTTGTTGTCGTGTTTCACCGTCATGTGTTGGTGTTATTGTGTTTCACCGTCATTTGTTAGTGCTGTTGTCGTGTTTCACCGTCATGTATTAGTGTTGTTGTCATGTTTCACCGTCATGTGTTAGTGTTGTTGTCGTGTTTCACCGTCATGTGTTAGTGTTGTTGTCGTGTTTCACCGTCATGTGTTGGTGTTGTTGTGTTTCACCGTCATGTGTTAGTGTTGTTGTCGTGTTTCACCGACATGTGTTAGTGTTGTTGTCGTGTTTCACCGTCATGTGTTAGTGTTGTTGTTGTGTTTCACCGTCATGTGTTAGTGTTGTTGTCGTGTTTCACCGTCATGTGTTAGTGTTGTTGTCGTGTTTCACCGTCATGTGTTAGTGTTGTTGTTGTGTTTCACCGTCATGTGTTAGTGTTGTTGTCGTGTTTCACCGTCATGTGTTAGTGCTGTTGTCGTGTTTCACCGTCATGTGTTAGTGTTGTTGTCGTGTTTCACCGTCATGTGTTAGTGCTGTTGTCGTGTTTCACCGTCATGTGTTAGTGTTGTTGTCGTGTTTCACCGTCATGTGTTAGTGTTGTTGTCGTGTTTCATCGTCATGTGTTAGTGCTGTTGTCGTGTTTCACCGTCATGTGTTAGAGTTGTTGTGTTTCACCGTCATGTGTTAGTGTTGTCGTGTTTCACCGTCATGTGTTAGTGTTGTTGTGTTTCACCGTCATGTGTTAGTGTTGTTGTCGTGTTTCACCGTCATGTGCTAGTGTTGTTGTTGTGTTTCACCGTCATGTGTTAGTGCTGTTGTCGTGTTTCACCGTCATGTGTTAGTGTTGTTGTGTTTCACCGTCATGTGTTAGTGTTGTGTTTCACCGTCATGTGTTAGTGTTGTTGTGTTTCACCGTCATGTGTTAGTGTTGTTGTCGTGTTTCACCGTTGTGTGCGTTGACGTAGTTGAGCAGCGTCGTATTTCACTGTCATGTATCAGTGTCATGTAT
This sequence comes from Panulirus ornatus, assembly GCF_036320965.1. Lineage (NCBI taxonomy): Eukaryota > Metazoa > Arthropoda > Malacostraca > Decapoda > Palinuridae > Panulirus > Panulirus ornatus. Next base: position 14,381,815 of record NC_092249.1, on the reverse strand, counting down.
CAGTGTCATGTACTAGTGTCATATCTTAACGTCATGTCTCAGTGTCATGTACCAGTGTCATATCTTAACGTCATGTCTCAGTGTCATGAGTTGGTTTCACCTGTCGTTGTCATGTGTCCATATCTTAGTATCACGTTTCAATGTCATCGCATCATATGTCGGTTTCATGCATCAGCTTCATGTGTCGGTGTCATGCATCAGCTTCATGTGTCGGTGTCATGTGACAGTGTGATATTTCAGTGTCATATGCTAGAGCCATACGCCCGTGTCATGTGTCAGTGCCATGTGTAACAACACAGAGTCACGCCTCCTGAGTGTCACGGCCACACCTCACGTGTCATGATTCCCAATATAACTAGCCAGTATACTAGACCAATATAACTAGCCAGTATTCTAGACCAATATAACTAGCCAGTATACTAGACCAATATAACTAGCCACTGAGGAAGGCAAACAATAAACACCTAGCCAGCTAAGTAAATCAACAACTAGCAGCTTAAGTAGACCAATAACTAGCCAGCTAAGTAGACCAATAACTAGCCAGGTAAGCAAGCCAATAACTAGCCAGCTAAGTAGACCAATAACTAGCCAGGTAAGCAAGCCAATAACTAGCCAGCTAAGTAGACCAATAACTAGCCAGGTAAGCAAGCCAATAACTAGCCACTGAGGCAGGCGAATAAATACTAATCAGTTAAGTAGACCAGTAACTAGCCACTTAGGGAGGCCAGTAATTTATTAGCCAGTCAAGTAGACCAATAAATAGCCACTTATTTCCGGCCATGATGTTGTTCGTGCAAGAAGGAGTTTAATGCCAATGTGGTATACAGTAGAGGGAAAGCATTACCACACATACCAGGCCACCGGTCCATCAGTCAGGGCCATGGCCCAGGACATGGCTCTGGGTTGGGCCGAGCCGAGGCACAAGCTATGGCTGCCGACATGAGGAATGATGAACAGTTGGGTGAGCTGTGGGCCATCCACTTGCCCCGGGGATCGAACCCAAGCCAGTGGATTAGTAGTCAGCAAAGCTAACCATAACACATACCTACGTGTGGGTAATGAAGCTCAAATCTATGTCTGCCGCAGGAAGAGTGTCATGTTACACAGCAGGGATGGCACAGTCAGGGGGCAGGGATGGCACAGTCAGGGGGCAGGGATGGCACAGTCAGGGGGCGGGGATGGCACAGTCAGGGGGCGGGGATGGCACAGTCAGGGGGCAGGGATGGCACAGTCAGGGGGCAGGGATTGGGGGGACTGTGACAACAGCTGAGGGCAGAGGGTCGTGGGAGGACTGTGACAACACCTGAGGGCAGAGGGTGGTGGCAGGACTCTAACAACAGTCGATGATAATGGGTGTTGGCACGAATGACAGCATCTGATAGCGGTGGTTGGTGGCAGCCCCTGACAACTTAATCATCATGCGCCTCGTCTCACATGCATAGTCATTATGATGGATGACGACGTAATTAGGAACATTTCTTGTCTCGTCTTTGATTTATTGACAAACAAATTACGTTAATAGACTCGTCTGAGACTAATAATAATACCTTCTTCAGGGAAGCCATCTTGCCTCTCACATCAACCAATCGGGTTGTATTATGCTCACAATATTGTATAACCTGTGAGGTTATGATGTGAACCTACATGTTGACCTGTGAGGTTATGATGTGAACCTACATGTTGACCTGTGAGGTTATGATGTGAACCTTCATGTTGACCTGTGAGGTTATGATGTGAACCTACATGTTGACCTGTGATGTTATAATGTTGAGCCTTCATGTTTAACCTGTGAGGTTATAATGTTGAACCTTCATGTTTAACCTGTGAGGTTATAATGTTGAACCTTCATGTTTAACCTGTGAGGTTATAATGTTGAACCTTCATGTTTAACCTGTGAGGTTATAATGTTGAACCTTCATGTTTAACCTGTGAGGTTATAATGTTGAACCTTCATGTTGACCTGTGAGGTTATAATGGTGAACCTCTGTGTTGACCTGTGAGGTTATAATGTTGAACCTTCATGTTTAACCTGTGAGGTTATGATGTTGAACCTTCATGTTGACCTGTGAGGTTATAATGGTGAACCTCAGTGTTGAACTGTGAGGTTATGATGTGAACCTTCATGTTGACCTGTGAGGTTATAATGTGAACCTTCATGTTGACCTGTGAGGTTATAATGGTGAACCTCAGTGTTGAACTGTGAGGTTATGATGTGAACCTACATGTTGACCTGTGACGTTATGATGTGAACCTTCATGTTGACCTGTGAGGTTATAATGTGAGCCATTATGTTGACCTCTGAGGTTATAATGGTGAACCTCAGTGTTGAACTGTGAGGTTATGATGTGAACCTTCATGTTGACCTGTGAAGTTATAATGTGAACCTTCATGTTGACCTGTGAGGTTATGATGTGAACCTGCATGTCGACCTGTAAGGTTATAACGTTGAACCTCCATGTTGACCTGTGAAGTTATAACGTTGAACCTGCATGTCGACCTGTGAGGTTATAACGTTGAACCTTCATGTTGACCTGTGAGGTTATAACGTTGAACCTTCATGTTGACCTGTGAGATTATATCGTTGCATCTCAGTATTGACCTGTGAGGTTATAATGTTGGACCTTAGTGCTGACCTGTGAGGTTATAATGTTGGACCTTAGTGCTGACCTGTGAGGTTATAATGTTGGACCTTAGTGCTGACCTGTGAGGTTATAATGTTGGACCTTAGTGTTGACCTGTGAGGTTATAATATTGGACCTCAGTGTTGACCTGTGAGGTTATGATGTTGAAACCCAATGTTGATGTGTGAGGTTATAATGTTTTTGTCACCATCACGAGGGAACAGTATGCTAATCCACACGACCACATGTACACCATACGTTCATACACAACACATGATGACTGCCCTCACTTGTTTACATCCACAAACACCCCAGCTGTTATGTGTCATGCACCAAGCAACACCACACAGCCTGGCCCCACCTGGACACCTTACTGTGGTCTACTCTAACCGCTCTACATACACTGGTGGTTCAGCCCACAGACAGGAAATCGCCCCCTGTATACAACATGGCTCCATTTCGGTCTATCCCTTCTTGTCCCCTCCACCTGCGACACATATACCTTCCTAGTCATCCTCTCCTCACTCATCTTCTCCATATGTCCAAACCATTCCAGCAAACCCTCCTCGCCTCTCTCTCACTCACACTCCTCTTTCTCGTCCAAACCTCTCACTTACCCTACCATTCCTTCCTCCCGCCTCCCATCCACACAGCACCCTCCACGCCACCGTCCCATCCACACAGCACCCTCCACGCCACCGTCCCATCCACACAGCACCCTCCACGCTACCGTCCCATCCACACAGCACCCTCCACGCCACCGTCCCATCCACACAGCACCCTCCACGCCACCGTCCCATCCACACAGCACCCTCCACGCCACCGTCCCATCCACACAGCACCCTCCACGCCACCGTCCCATCCACACAGCACCCTCCACGCCACCGTCCCATCCACACAGCACCCTCCACGCTACCGTCCCATCCACACAGCACCCTCCACGCTACCGTCCCATCCTCGTCCTCCCGTACACTGTGACCTTCCTCCACACACACACACACACACACCTCAGCGCACCCAGCACCTTCGTTCCCTGACCCACCCTGTGGCTCACTGAAGATATTATCCCCCACTGCCTCACTATGTCCCAACTCCTACTGTCCCAGTATGTCCCACCCATACTATCTCACTATGTCCCACCCCTACTGTCTCACTATGTCCCATCCAATACTGTTCCACTATGTCCAATCCCATAATGTCCCACTATGTCCCATCCTTCTCTAGAAGAAAATCATTATCGATCACTGGACCAAACTACCACCAGATGTCGTCACTTGGAGGACTGCCACCACCAGATGTTGTCACTTGGAGGACTGCCACCACCAGATGTTGTCACTTGGAGGACTGCCATCACCAGATGTTGTCACTAAGAGGGCTGCCACCACCAGATGTTGTCACTTGGAGGACTGCCACCACCAGATGTTGTCACTTGGAGGACTGCCATCACCAGATGTTGTCACTGGGAGGACTGCCACCACCAGATGTTGTCACTTAGAGGACTGCCATCACCAGATGTTGTCACTTGGAGGACTGCCATCACCAGATGTTGTCACTTGGAGGACTGCCACCACCAGATGTTGTCACTAGGAGCATTGCCACCATCAGAGGTTGTCACTAGGAGGAATGCCACCACAAGATGTTGTCACTGAGAGGACTGCTACCACCAGATTGCGTCACTGGGAGGAATGCCACCACCAGATGTTGTCACTTGGAGGACTGCCACCACCAGATGTTGTCACTTGGAGGACTGCCACCACCAGATGTTGTCACTTGGAGGACTGCCACCACCAGATGTTGTCACTTAGAGGACTGCCATCACCAGATGTTGTCACTTGGAGGACTGCCACCACCAGATGTTGTCACTTGGAGGACTGCCATCACCAGATGTTGTCACTTGGAGGACTGCCATCACCAGATGTCACTTGGAGGACTGCCATCACCAATGTTGTCCCCTTGGAGGAAATGCCACCACCAGATGTTGTCACTTGGAGGACTGCCATCACCAAAATGTTGTCACTTGGAGGACTGCCATCACCAGATGTCACTTGGAGGACTGCCATCACCAGATGTTGTCACTTGGGGGACTGCCACCACCCCGATGTTGTCCCCTTGGAGGGCTGCCACCAAACCCGATGTTGTCACTTGGAGGACTGCCCTCACCAATGTTGTCACTTGGGGGACTGCCATCACCAAAATGTTGTCACTTGGAGGACTGCCACCACCAGATGTTGTCACTTGGAGGACTGCCACCACTAAATGTTTTGGAGGACTGCCACCACCAGATGTTGTCACTAGGAGGACTCTCACCACCAGATGTTGTCACTGGGAGGACTGCCACCACCAAATGTTATCACTAGAAGGACTGCCACCACTAAATGTTTTGGAGGACTACCAACACCAGAGGTTGTCAGTAGGAGGACTCTCACCACCAGATGTTGTCACTGGGAGGCTTGCCACCACCATAAGTTGTCACCAGTACATGTAAGTCATGTGTAGACAAATACTTATACAATGATGATTATAAGTAACTTATCTCGCTCGGGAAAGATAAAGGCCCACTTAGAAGACTACTTAACATAAAGTGTCAAGTGTGTGTAGTATATTTCAGGTGTGAGTCTGGCTCTCTACAACCCCTCTAGAATCACAACAAAATGTTGTAATATCATTATTTCCAGTTTACCCGGAAGGTGTATGAAGTTCCTTCTTGGTTACGCTCCTGCCAACATATGTGGTGGCAGGAGCGGGGGTGGGTGGGTGGAGAGGGGTCGTATTCATAACACATGAGCTCATTATTATATCATTCTTATCTTCCAACATATATACCCGTGATGGACCATCTGGTCCCGTGTTATCTGTCCGTCCCATGTATACTCTCATGTATACGTGAGTATATGTAACTCATGATTACCTCACACTCCTCACTGTGACCTCACACTCACACTGTACACACTACCTCACACTCCTCACTGTGACCTTACACTCACAATATACACACTACCTCACACTCCTCACTGTGACCTCACACTCACACTACACACACTACCTCACACCCCTCACTGTGACCTCACACTCATACTGTACACACTACCTCACACTCCTCACTGTGACCTCACACTCATTACTGTACACACTACCTCACACTCCTCACTGTGACCTCACACTCCTCACTGTGACCTCACACTCACACTATACACACTACCTCACACTCCTCATTGTGACCTCACACTCACACTATACACACTACCTCACACTCACACTGTACACACTACCTCACACTCCTCACTGAGACCTCACACTCACACTGTACACACTACCTCACACTCACACTGTACACACTACCTCACACTCCTCACTGAGACCTCACACTCACACTGTACACACTACCTCACACTCACACTGTACACACTACCTCACACTCCTCACTGAGACCTCACACTCACACTGTACACACTACCTCACACTCACACTGTACACACTACCTCATACTCCAGGTTCGTCGTGCACAGAAGACATCTCTCCTCTCATCGTGTGAACTCAAGAACATGATAATGTTCATCTTTACACACCTGAAGAACATGATAATGTTCATCTTTACACACCTGAAGAACATGATAATGTTCATCTTTACACACCTGAAGAACATGATCATGTTCATCTTTACACACCTCAAGAACATGATCATGTTCATCTTTACACACCTCAAGAACATGATCATGTTCATCTTTACACACCTCACCTCTGCTTCTCCTGTCTGCTCCTCCTCCACGTCCACCGCACAGCGAGACAATGTACAGAGAAGAGCATACAAAATCATTCTCAATTCTTCTTGCATCATGAACCTCTCATTCCACTGGCTCTTCTGACCATCTCCTGCCACAGTCGACGGTTTAGGATGAAGCTACTGTACCATCTCGCCACCTTCAACTCTACCACTATAGATCCCTCGTACCCAAGCTGCAGTTCAGTATCACAACAGATGTGAACTATTCCCAGCTCGTACTGTCTCGCTGCAGGAATAACTTAATCCCATCACAGTCAACAATAATTTGTTGTTGTTGTTGTTGTTGTTGTTGTTGTTGTTGTTGTTGTTGTTGTTGTTGTTGAAGACTGTAGTCAGGGACAAAAGCATACATCAAGGCCGGACCTTAATAGAAATATAGAGAGAATTATGAAACGGAAAAAGAAAAGACGAGGGAAAATATTTACGAATTTTGGATGAAGTGAAGACGTGTGTTGTGAACTGTGTTCAGGTTGTGGTTATTGAGACAGACATGAGAAGGTGACGAGTTGCAAAGCGTCGATGTGAAGAAACAGTTGTCAAAACAGCTCACGTTTGACATGTTGCTGACCGCATTATGATCTTCAAGATTTGTGTCATATAAAGATTATTCAACATCGTCACCTTCATATCTAATTATCATACACATTTTCTCTGTATTCTTGTAACCTGTGGCTCTGGTTAGGTTAGGTAAAATGTTATATACCATTATATTTACATTATCATTACTGATATTATCATTATCATTATCTCTCTCTCTCTCTCTCTCTCTCTCTCTCTCTCTCTCTCTCTCTCTCTCTCTCTCTCTCTCTCTCTCTCTCTCTCTCTCTCTCTCTCTCTCTCTCTCTCTCTCTCTCTCTCTCAAACACAATTACATACACAAAGGATATTTGCTCAATTTCATGTTGTGTCCTCTGGTTGTTGTGTTCTCTGGTTGTTGTGTTCTCTGGTTGTTGTGTTCTCTGGTTGTTGTGTCCTCTGGTTGTTGTGTCTCTGGTTGTTCTGTCCTCTGGTTGTTCTGTCCTCTGGTTGTTGTGTCCTCTGGTTGTTGTGTCCTCTGGTTGTTCTGTCCTCTGGTTGTTGTGTTCTCTGGTTGTTCTGTCCTCTGGTTGTTGTGTCCTCTGGTTGTTGTGTCCTCTGGTTGTTGTGTTCTCTGGTTGTTCTGTCCTCTGGTTGTTGTGTTCTCTGGTTGTTGTGTTCTCTGGTTGTTCTGTCCTCTGGTTGTTGTGTTCTCTGGTTGTTGTGTCCTCTGGTTGTTGTGTTCTCTGGTTGTTGTGTTCTCTGGTTGTTGTTTTCTCTGGTTGTTCTGTCCTCTGGTTGTTGTGTCCTCTGGTTGTTGTGTGGTTGTTCTGTCCTCTGGTTGTTGTGTTCTCTGGCTGTTGTGTGGTTGTTCTGTCTCTGGTTGTTGTGTTCTCTGGTTGTTGTGTTCTCTGGTTGTTGCTGTCCTCTGGTTGTTGTGTTCTCTGGTTGTTGTGTCTCTGGTTGTTTGTCCTCTGGTGTTGTGTCTCTGGTTGTTGTGTTCTCTGGTTGTTGTGTCCTCTGGTTGTTGTGTCCTCTGGTTGTTGTGTTCTCTGGTTGTTGTGTTCTCTGGTTGTTCTGTCCTCTGGTTGTTGTGTTCTCTGGTTGTTGTGTCCTCTGGTTGTTGTGTTCTCTGGTTGTTCTGTCCTCTGGTTGTTGTGTCCTCTGGTTGTTGTGTCCTCTGGTTGTTGTGTTCTCTGGTTGTTGTGTTCTCTGGTTGTTGTGTCCTCTGGTTGTTGTGTCCTCTGGTTGTTGTGTCCTCTGGTTGTTGTGTGGTTGTTGTGTTCTCTGGTTGTTGTGTTCTCTGGTTGTTGTGTTCTCTGGTTGTTGTGTCCTCTGGTTGTTGTGTTCTCTGGTTGTTGTGTCCTCTGGTTGTTGTGTTCTCTGGTTGTTGTGTTCTCTGGTTGTTGTGTTCTCTGGTTGTTGTGTTCTCTGGTTGTTGTGTCCTCTGGTTGTTGTGTTCTCTGGTTGTTGTGTTCTCTGGTTGTTGTGTTCTCTGGTTGTTGTGTTCTCTGGTTGTTGTGTCCTCTGGTTGTTGTGTTCTCTGGTTGTTGTGTTCTCTGGTTGTTGTGTTCTCTGGTTGTTGTGTTCTCTGGTTGTTGTGTCCTCTGGTTGTTGTGTCCTCTGGTTGTTGTGTTCTCTGGTTGTTGTGTCCTCTGGTTGTTGTGTTCTCTGGTTGTTGTGTTCTCTGGTTGTTGTGTTCTCTGGTTGTTGTGTTCTCTGGTTGTTGTGTTCTCTGGTTGTTGTGTCCTCTGTTTGTTGTGTTCTCTGGTTGTTGTGTTCTCTGGTTGTTCTGTCCTCTGGTTGTTCTGTCCTCTGGTTGTTGTGTTCTCTGGTTGTTGTGTCCTCTGGTTGTTGTGTCCTCTGGTTGTTGTGTTCTCTGGTTGTTGTGTCCTCTGGTTGTTGTGTTCTCTGGTTGTTGTGTTCTCTGGTTGTTGTGTCCTCTGGTTGTTGTGTCCTCTGGTTGTTGTGTCCTCTGGTTGTTCTCCAGTCATCAGCTCTGTGTTTCTTCAGTTGTGTTGACCAGACCTACGACCATGTTCTAGTGTTGTTCTTGTGTTGTATATGAACACTTGCTACAACATTCTTACAAGAAGAAATGGACAAAGAATCGCAGCCAGAAAATGAAAATGGTCGATGACAAAGAAGGATCCCCTGAAACAGCAAAGAAAATGTGATAAACGCCACGTAAACAGAAAATGGGAAGAATTGTGAAGAAAAGGCTACAATGTGGATGATGATTTATGTAAGTATGACCTGCAGGTTGTAGATGATACTCAGGGACCAGGTCACCACCTGCAGGTCCACACAGGCACCAGGTCACCACCTGCAGGTCCACACAGGCATCAGGTCACCACCTGCAGGTCCACACAGGCACCAGGTCACCACCTGCAGGTCCACACAGGCACCAGGTCACCACCTGCAGGTCCACACAGGCACCAGGTCACCACCTGCAGGTCCACACAGGCATCAGGTCACCACCTGCAGGTCCACACAGGCACCAGGTCACCACCTGCAGGTCCACACAGGCACCAGGTCACCACCTGCAGGTCCACACAGGGACCAAGTCACCACCTGCAGGTCCACACAGGGACCAAGTCACCACCTGCAGGTCCACACAGGGACCAGGTCACCACCTGCAGGTCCACACAGGGACCAAGTCACCACCTGCAGGTCCACACAGGGACCAGGTCACCACCTGCAGGTCCACACAGGCACCAGGTCACCACCTGCAGGTCCACACAGGCACCAGGTCACCACCTGCAGGTCCACACAGGCATCAGGTCACCACCTGCAGGTCCACACAGGCACCAGGTTACCACCTGCAGGTCCACACAGGCACCAGGTCATCACCTGCAGGTCCACACAGGCACCAGGTCACCACCTGCAGGTCCACACAGGGACCAAGTCACCACCTGCAGGTCCACACAGGCACCAAGTCACCACCTGCAGGTCCACACAGGGACCAGGTCACCACCTGCAGGTCCACACAGGGACCAAGTCACCACCTGCAGGTCCACACAGGGACCAAGTCACCACCTGCAGGTCCACACAGGCACCAGGTCACCACCTGCAGGTCCACACAGGGACCAAGTCACCACCTGCAGGTCCACACAGGGACCAAGTCACCACCTGCAGGTCCACACAGGGACCAAGTCACCACCTGCAGGTCCACACAGGGACCAAGTCACCACCTGCAGGTCCACACAGGGACCAAGTCACCACCTGCAGGTCCACACAGGGACCAAGTCACCACCTGCAGGTCCACACAGGGACCAGGTCACCACCTGCAGGTCCACACAGGGACCAAGTCACCACCTGCAGGTCCACACAGGGACCAAGTCACCACCTGCAGGTCCACACAGGGACCAAGTCACCACCTGCAGGTCCACACAGGGACCAAGTCACCACCTGCAGGTCCACACAGGGACCAAGTCACCACCTGCAGGTCCACACAGGGACCAGGTCACCACCTGCAGGTCCACACAGGTTGTGGAACACCTCCTCAGTCCTGGAGACATGTGTTGTGTTCTGATATTTGCCAAGAGACACTTTGTCTCCTGGTGAAGTGTTGTGATGTGGCAGTCTGGCCTCACAGCGCAGGGACGATATCAACACACACACACACACACACACACGATCCTGCAGGTTGTTTCTCGCTGCATGATGTTCACTGTATCGCTTCTCTATTTCTATATATTGACTTAGCTTGAATTCCATGAACAATATGAGAGTCAAACGTACATATGTTTAACATTATATGCACATATGACTATGTCCACACACAATTGACACAATGAATATCAATGTGAACTTCTACCAATTCATAATCTGATATGAATATAGATGATTACCCATGATAATCCACTGTAGAATTATGACATCATTTCTACAGTGGTGTTGTAATCATCGTCCAGTCTACAACTCGACAATACAACACCATCAATCAACCTCGCATTCTGGTGTCCTAACTCTCCATCATGCTACAACCTTAAACATCACACATACAAACCCCAGGTGGATGGCCTCCAGCCTACCACCACCACCACAGTGGCCTCCTGCCTACCACCACCACCACCACAGTGGCCTCCTGCCTACCACCACTACCACCACAGTGGCCTCCTGCCTACCACCACTACCACCACAGTGGCCTCCTGCCTACCACCACCACCACAGTGGCCTCCTACCACCACCACCACCACCACAGTGGCCTCCTGCCTACCACCACTACCACCACAGTGGCCTCCTGCCTACCACCACCACCACAGTGGCCTCCTGCCTACCACCACCACCACAGTGGCCTCCTGCCTACCACCACCACCACAGTGGCGCCACATATACCATCCCAGCACCACAACAACCAGGACATACGACAGCTGCTGCCTGGTAATGTTGGTGCAATGTAAACACAGGTAATGTCCTGTAGGATGAGGGCTGGGGTATCAGCAGGGTGAGGGCTGGGGTATCAGCAGGGTGAGGGATGGGGTACCAGCATGGTGAGGGCTGGGGTATCAGCAGGGTGAGGGCTGGGGTATCAGCAGGGTGAGGGATGGGGTACCAGCAGGGTGAGGGCTGGGGTATCAGCAGGGTAAGGGCTGGGGTACCAGCAGGCTGAGGGCTGGGGTATCAGCAGGGTGAGGGCTTGGGTATCAGCAGGGTGAGGGCTGGGGTATCAGCAGGGTGAGGGCTGGGGTATCAGCAAGGTGAGGGCTGGGGTATCAGCAGGGTGAGGACTGGGGTACCAGCAGGGTGAGGGCTGGGGTATCAGGAGGGTGAGGGCTGGGGTATCAGCAGGGTGAGGGCTGGGGTACCAGCAGGGTGAGGGCTGGGGTATCAGCAGGGTGAGGGCTGGGCTACCAGCAGGGTGAGGGCTGGGGTATCAGCAGGGTGAGGGCTGGGGTATCAGCAGGGTGAGGGCTGGGGTACCAGCATGGTGAGGGCTGGGGTATCAGCAGGGTGAGGGCTGGGGTATCAACAGGGTGAGGGCTGGGGTATCAGCAGGGTGAGGGCTGAGGTATCAGCAGGGTGAGGGCTGGGGTATCAGCAGGGTGAGGGCTGGGGTATCAGCAGGGTGAGGGCTGGGGTACCAGCAGGGTGAGGGCTGGGGTATCAGCAGGTTGAGGGCTGGGGTATCAGCAGGGTGAGGGCTGGGGTATCAGCAGGGTGAGGGCTGGGGTATCAGCAGGGTGAGGGCTGTGGTATCAGCAGGGTGAGGGCTGGGGTATCAGCAGGGTGAGGGCTGGGGTATCAGCAGGGTGAGGGCTGGGGCATCAGCAGGATGAGGGCTGGAGTACCAGCAGGGTGAGGGCTGGGGTATCAACAGGGTGAGGGCTGGGGTATCAGCAGGGTGAGGGCTGGGGTACCAGCAGGGTGAGGGCTGAGGTATCAGCAGGGTGAGGGCTGGGGTATCAGCAGGATGAGGGCTGGGGTACCAGCAGGGTGAGGGCTGGGTTATCAGCAGGGTGAGGGCTGGGGTACCAGCAGGGTGAGGACTGGGGTACCAGCAGGGTGAGGGCTGGGATACCAGCAGGGTGAGGGCTGGGGTATCAGCAGGGTGAGGGCTGGGGTACCAGCAGGGTGAGGGCTGGGGTATCAGCAGGGTAAGGGCTGGGGTATCAGCAGGGTGAGGGCTGGGGTACCAGCAGGGTGAGGGCTGGGTTATCAGCAGGGTGAGGGCTGGGGTATCAGCAGGGTGAGGGCTGGGGTATCAGCAGGGTGAGGGCTGGGGTATCAGCAGGGTGAGGGCTGGGGTATCAGCAGGGTGAAGGCTAGGGTATCAGCAGGGTGAGGGCTGGGGTATCAGCAGGGTGAGGGCTGGAGTATCAGCAGGGTAAGGGCTGGGGTATCAGCAGGGTGAGGGCTGGGGTATCAGCAGGGTGAGGGCTGGGGTATCAGCAGGATGAGGGCTGGGGTATCAGCAGGGTGAGGGCTGGGGTATCAGCAGGGTGAGGGCTGTGGTATCAGCAGGGTGAGGGCTGGGGTATCAGCAGGGTGAGGGCTGTGGTATCAGCAGGGTGAGGGCTGTGGTATCAGCAGGGTGAGGGCTGGGGTATCAGCAGGGTGAGGGCTGGGGTATCAGCAGGGTGAGGGCTGGGGTATCAGCAGGGTGAGGGCTGGGGTATCAGCAGGGTGAGGGCTGGTCGTCCTCAGTGGCACCAGAGATGAGGAGCTGTTATGAGGTCGTCCTCAGTGGCACCAGAGATGAGGAGCTGTTATGAGGTCGTCCTCGGTGAAGTTATTGGAGAACATGCAACTGGAGACCAGCGTCCCCCCCCCCAACCCTTCCCTGGAGACGTGTGAGCGTGTGTGTGTGTCATCGCTGGCTGGAGGCCAGACATGTATCATCGCTGGCTGGAGGCCAGACATGTATCATCGCTGGCTGGAAGCCAGACATGTGTCATCGCTAGCTGGAGGCCAGACATGTATCATCGCTGGCTGGAGGCCAGACATGTGTCATCGCTGGATGGAAGCCAGACATGTGTCATCGCTAGCTGGAGGCCAGACATGTGTCATCGCTGGCTGGAGGCCAGACATGTATCATCGCTGGCTGGAGGCCAGACATGTGTCATCGCTGGCTGGAGGCCAGACATGTGTCATCGCTGGCTGGAGGCCAGACATGTGTCATCGCTGGCTGGAAGCCATACATGTGTCATCGCTGGCTGGAGGCCAGACATGTGTCATCGCTGGATGGAAGCCAGATATGTGTCATCGCTGGCTGGAGGCCAGACATGTATCATCGCTGGCTGGAGGCCAGACATGTGTCATCGCTGGCTGGAAGCCAGACATGTGTCATCGCTGGCTGGAGGCCAGACATGTGTCATCGCTGGCTGGAGGCCAGACATGTATCATCGCTGGCTGGAGGCCAGACATGTGTCATCGCTGGCTGGAGGCCAGACATGTGTCATCGCTGGCTGGAGGCCAGACATGTGTCATCGCTGCCTGGAGGCCAGACATGTGTCATCGCTGGCTGGAGGCCAGACATGTGTCATCGCTGGCTGGAAGCCAGACATGTGACATCGCTGGCTGGAGGCCAGACATGTATCATCGCTGGCTGGAGGCCAGACATGTGTCATCACTGGCTGGAAGCCAGACATGTGTCATCGCTGGCTGGAGGCCAGACATGTGTCATCGCTGGCTGGAGGCCAGACATGTATCATCGCTGGCTGGAGGCCAGACATGTGTCATCGCTGGCTGGAGGCCAGACATGTGTCATCGCTGGCTGGAGGCCAGACATGTGTCATCGCTGGCCGGAGGCCAGGCATGTGTCATCGCTGGCCGGAGGCCAGACATGTGTCATCGCTGGCTAGAGGCCAGACATGTGTCATCGCTGGCTAGAGGCCAGACATGTATCATCGCTGGCTGGAGGCCAGACATGTGTCATCGCTGGCTGGAGGCCAGACATGTGTCATCGCTGGCTAGAGGCCAGACATGTGTCATCGCTGGCCGGAGGCCAGACATGTGTCATCGCTGGCTGGAGGCCAGACATGTGTCATCGTTGGCTGGAGGCCAGACATATGTCATCCCTGGCTGGAGGCCAGACATGTGTCATCGCTGGCTGGAGGCCAGACATGTGTCATCGCTGGCTGGAGGCCAGACATGTGTCATCGCTGGCTGGAGGCCAGACATGTGTTCAACCAACGCATCGAACAACATGACAGGAAGTGTGGAGATGTTAAATTTGAACAAGCACAGTAACTACCCACGTTTGAGTGTCCAAACCACCAGTTATCTGGTCTATGGAAGAACCCATCGGTCTGTTGTTGGCCTCTCCTAGGGGTTCGTAGGAGAAGACCCCTCAGAGGGTCTTATGATATATGACGTATACTCACACACAATGACGTCATTAGGACCTCTGAAGACATTACATGTGTGAGGATAAATATGTGTTTCTCTCGTGTGTATTTAGTGTTGTGACAGCAAGAGAAGTGCTTCCTCGTACGTAGTAATGGTTGAGATGAACACATCACTTGTTCAACATCGTCTCTCACTTGAAGTGTTTGTGTCATTACCATGTGAGTTATGTGATACAGATATAATGTTTCACACATCATGTGCAGGAAACATGCTCACATGAGCAGGACCCGACGTGTGCTGGTAATGATGACACGAGCACGATTTACGCAGAGCCGAGAACTTCCTGCGTATATCAGGGTGGTGAGCACACACACACACACACACACACACACACACACACACACACACACACATGATACAGTGATCAGTGTAAATAGTTCACAGGAGGAGCTTGCTGGGTTGTGAGGGCCGGGAGGGGAAGATATCGTGTGTCCCGCCTCTGAGAGAGGGAAGGGGAGGAAGGGGGGGTTGGGAAGGGGGAAGGGGGGATGGGGTGATGGGAAGGGCAGAACGAATATATTGTTGGCTCAGACTTTGCGCTGCTCACCATCACTACAGGTAGCGACGTGGTACTGCTGGGTCTTGCTTCCTTGACGAGTCTCCACCACAATGTCGAGCACCACAACCACCCCTCACCTACCATCACTAACATGGTCGTCCCACAACCACCCCTCACTTACCTACCATCACTAACATGGTCGTCCCACAACCACCCCCTCACTGACCTACCATCACTAACATGGTCGTCCCACAACCACCCATCACCTACCTACCATCACTAACATGGTCGTCCCACAACCACCCCTCACCTACCATCACTAACATGGTCGTCCCACAACCACCCCTCACTTACCTACCATCACTAACATGGTCGTCCCACAACCACCCATTACCTACCTACCATCACTAACATGGTCGTCCCACAACCTCCCATCACCTACCTACCATCACTAACATGGTCGTCCCACAACCACCCCTCACCTACCTACCATCACTAACATGGTCGTCCCACAACCACCCATCACCTACCTACCATCACTAACATGGTCGTCCCACAACCACCCATCACCTACCTACCATCACTAACATGGTCGTCCCACAACCACCCCTCACCTGCCTACCATCACTAACATGGTCGTCCCACAACCACCCATCACCTACCTACCATCACTAACATGGTCGTCCCACAACCACCCCCTCACCTACCATCACTAACATGGTCGTCCCACAACCACCCCTCACCTACCTACCATCACTAACATGGTCGTCCCACAACCACCCCCTCACTGACCTACCATCACTAACATGGTCGTCCCACAACCACCCCTCACCTACCTACCATCACTAACATGGTCGTCCCACAACCACCCCCTCACTGACCTACCATCACTAACATGGTCGTCCCACAACCACCCCTCACCTACCTACCATCACTAACATGGTCGTCCCACAACCTCCCCTCACCTACCTACCATCACTAACATGGTCGTCCCACAACCACCCATCACCTACCTACCATCACTAACATGGTCGTCCCACAACCACCCTTCACTTACCTACCATCACTAACATGGTCGTCCCACAACCACCCATCACCTACCTACCATCACTAACATGGTCGTCCCACAACCACCCCTCACCTACCTACCATCATTAACATGGTCGTCCCACAAGGTAAGGTGCTCAGGCTCACGACCCAGATCATGTTCCAATGTGACGTTTGAGACCTTATATAACACGATGAACCTCCCTCACTGGGCCACGAACCATGACGAACTTCCCTAACTGGGCCACGAACCATGACGAACCTCCCTCACTGGGCCACGAACCTTGACGAACCTCCCTCACTGGGCAACGAACCATGATGAACCTCCCTCACTGGGCCACGAACCATGCCGAACCCCCCTCACTGGGCCACGAACCTTGATGAACCTCCCTCACTGGGCCACGAACCATGATGAACCTCCCTCACTGGGCCATGAACCTTGACGAACCTCCCTCACTGGGCCACGAACCTTGACGAACCTCCCTCACTGGGCCACGAACCTAGATGAACCTCCCTCACTGGGCCACGAACCATGACGAACCTCCCTCACTGGGCCATGAACCTTGATGAACCTCCCTCACTGGGCCACGAACCATGATGAACCTCCCTCACTGGGCCATGAACCTTGACGAACCTCCCTCACTGGGCCACGAACCTTGACGAACCTCCCTCACTGGGCCACGAACCTTGATGAACCTCCCTCACCGGGCCACGAACCATGATGAACATCCCTCACTGGGCCACGAACCTTGACGAACCTCCCTCACTGGGCCAAGAACCTTGATGAACCTCCCTCACTGGGCCACGAACCATGACGAACCTCCCTCACTGGGCCACGAACCTTGACGAACCTCCCTCGCTGGGCCACGAACCTTGACGAACCTCCCTCACTGGGCCACGAACCATGACGAACCTCCCTCACTGGGCCACGAACCTTAATGAACCTCCCTCACTGGGCCACGAACCTTGACGAACCTCCCTCACTGGGCCACGAACCATGACGAACCTCCCTCACTGGGCCACGAACCATGACGAACCTCCCTCACTGGGTCACGAACCTTGACGAACCTCCCTCACTGGGCCACGAACCATGACGAACCTCCCTCAATGGGCCACGAACCATGACGAACCTCCCTCACTGGGCCACGAACCTTAATGAACCTCCCTCACTGGGCCACGAACCATGATGAACCTCCCTCACTGGGCCACGAACCTTGATGAACCTCCCTCACTGGGCCACGAACCATGACGAACCTCCCTCACTGGGCCACGAACCATGATGAACCTCCCTCACTGGGCCACGAACCTTGATGAACCTCCCTCACTGGGCCATGAACCTTGAGAACCACTCGTTCTCGCCTGGTGTGTTCCTCCCCCTGGGTTCTCGTCCCTGGCACGTTCCCTTCTGTTCTTTGTTCTCCAGTAGCACAACAACGCAGTTCACTGCGATTGATGACCGAGGTAGTTAGTTCTGTAGTGGAACAAGTGGTGGGTTCACCACTGGGTAGGCCCACCGAAGCTTCACACTAAAGCCTTGAATTTTGTAGAGGAACAAAACTGAATTAAAATGCAGCTGAACACTGGCTGGGTGTGAAATTTTAATATTCCATTCATGAAGTATTAAGTGACGACCTCTCAATGTTCAGTTAATTTTCATGAAGGTCTGAAATAATCCACTGTGTGTCTGGGGAAGTATCTGTAGTTATGATAATCTTGTGAAATGATGTTATCACAGTTGTCGACCCTGTTGTGGTGGGTATAATGATGGTTGTGGTGGGTATAATGATGGTTGTGATGGTTATAATGACGGTTGTAGGTGGGTATAATGACGGTTGTGGTGGGTATAATGATGGTTGTGGAGGGTATAATGACGGTTGTGGTGGTTATAATGATGGTTGTGGTGGGTATAATGACGGTTGTGGTGGGTATAATGTCGGTTGTGGTGGGTATAATGACGGTTGTGGTGGGTATAATGTCGGTTGTGGTGGGTATAATGATGGTTGTAATGGATATAATGATGGTTGTGGTGGGTATAATGATGGTTGTGGTGGGTATAATGATGGTTGTAATGATTATAATGATGGTTGTGGTGGGTATAATGACGGTTGTGGTGGTTATAATGATGGCTGTGATGGGTATAATGACGGTTGTGGTGGGTATAATGATGGTTGTGGTGGGTATAATGATGGCTGTAATGGTTATAATGATGGTTGTGGTGGGTATAATGATGGTTGTGGTGGGTGTAATGATGGTTGTAATGGTTATAATGATGGTTGTGGTGGGTATAATGACGGTTGTGGTGGTTAGAATGATGGTTGTGGTGGGTATAATGATGGTTGTGGTGGTTATAATGATGGTTGTGGTGGGTATAATGATAGATGTGGTGGGTATAATGATGGTTGTGGTGGGTATAGTGATGGTTGTGGTGGGTATAATGACGGTTGTGGTGGTTAGAATGATGGTTGTGGTGGGTATAATGATGGTTGTGGTGGGTATAATGATGGTTGTGGTGGTTAGAATGATGGTTGTGGTGGGTATAATGATGGTTGTGGTGGGTATAATGATGGTTGTGGTGGGTATAATGATGGTTGTAGGTGGTTATAATGATGGTTGTGGTGGGTATAATGACGGTTGTGGTGGTTATAATGATGGTTGTGGTGGGTATAATGATGGTTGTGGTGGTTAGAATGATGATTGTGGTGGGTATAATGATGGTTGTGGTGGGTATAATGATGGTTGTGGTGGGTATAGTGATGGTTGTGGTGGGTATAATGATGGTTGTGGTGGGTATAATGATGGTTGTGGTAGTTATAATGATGGTTGTGGTGGGTATAATGATGGTTGTGGTGGGTATAGTGACAGTTGTGTGGGCATAATGATGGTTGTGGTGGGTATAATGATGGTTGTGGTGGGTATAATGATGGTTGTGGTGGGTATAATGACGGTTGTGGTGGGTATAATGATGGTTTTGGTGGTTATAATGATGGTTGTAATGGTTATAATGATGGTTGTTGTGGGTATAATGATGGTTGTGGTGTGTATAGTGATGATTGTGGTGGGTATAATGACGGTTGTGGTGGGTATAATGATGGTTGTGGTGGGTATAATGATGGTTGTGGTGGGTATAATGATGGTTGTGGTGTGTATATTGATGGTTGTGGTGGGTATAATGATGGTTGTGGTGGGTATAATGATGGTTGTAATGGTTATAATGATGGTTGTGGTGGGTATAATGATGGTTGTGGTGGTTATAATGATGGTTGTGGTGTGTATAGTGATGGTTGTGGTGGGTATAATGACGGTTGTGGTGGGTATAATGATGGTTGTGGTGGGTATAATGATGGTTGTGGTGGGTATAATGACGGTTGTGGTGGTATAATGATGGTTGTGGTGGGTATAATGATGGTTGTGGTGGGTATAATGATGGTTGTGGTGTGGTATAATGATGTGTTGGTGGGTATAATGATGGTTGTGGTGGTATAATGATGGTTGTGGTATGTGGTTATTAATGATGGTGTGGTAGGGTATAATGATGGTTGTGGTGGGTATATGATGGTTGTGGTGGGTATAATGATGGTTGTGGTGGTATAATGATGGTTGTGGTGGTAATGATGGTTGTGTGGTATATTGATGGTTGTGGTGGGTATAATGATGGTTGTGGTGGGTATAATGATGGTTGTGGTAGGTATAGTGATGGTTGTGGTGGGTATAATGATGGTTGTAATGGTTATAATGATGGTTGTGGTGGGTATAATGATGGTTGTGGTGTGTATATTGATGGTTGTGGTGGGTATAATGATGGTTGTGGTGGGTATAATGACTACATTTGACCTGAGTCTGAAGACTTAGGTCAAAGGTCAGGTCATCGTAAGCAAGGGTCGTACCGTCGACTTGTATGGTCGTACTTCGTGCTCAACGGTTGTAGCGTCGTGCTGCAGTGTCGTGCAATCGTATTCGATGGTCGTACCTACGTGCTTAATAGGCATAGCATCATATTACAACTGAGGTATAACCCAGTGTGTTACCGGTTACAACTGAGGTATAACCCAGTGTTACCGGTTACAACTGAGGTATAACCCAGTGTGTTACCGGTTACAACTGAGGTATAACCCAGTGTGTTACCGGTTACACCTGAGGTATAACCCAGTGTGTTACCGGTTACAACTGAGGTATAACCCAGTGTGTTACCGGTTACAACTGAGGTATAACCCTGTGTGCTACCGGTTACAACTGAGGTATAACCCAGTGTGTTACCGGTTACAACTGAGGTATAACCCAGTGTGTTACCGGATACAACTGAGGTATAACCCAGTGTGTTACCGGTTACAACTGAGGTATAACCCAGTGTGTTACCGGTTACAACTGAGGTATAACCCAGTGTGCTACCGGTTACAACTGAGGTATAACCCAGTGTGTTACCGGTTACAACTGAGGTATAACCCAGTGTGTTACCGGTTACAACTGAGGTATAACCCTGTGTGTTACCGGTTACAACTGAGGTATAACGTCATATGTGATCATAACATCAGACGTTTAACGGGTCGTGTGTGTACGACAAGTAACTAGTCAGGCGTGAGTACGTTCAGGCGGGCAACCCACAACACGTACTCAGTGTGGGTGTACAAGTGGGAAGACGGGGTCATCCAGGACTAATAATACAGGATGAACGAGTCGCTAGGAGAAGGCGACCTTAACATGGATGACAAATGAGATCTTAAACAATGTGCTCACCCAAGCATCGGCAGCACACACACACACACACACACACACACACACACACACACACACACACACACACACACACACACACACATTGTATGGACAATTCTCACACTCTCGTTATTAGACATCTTGACGTAACCTAATTGCCAATTTGAGAGGTTGTTGAACCCGTAACCATGTAGATACCTTTTGAGTTGATTCTTGTGAGGCAGGTTATGAGCGCTACGTGCAGGCCAGTCACAGGTGGATCAATCATAATTATGAATATATAAACGAATATCATCTTTTTCAAACGGAAGGATCCAGCTTTATCGTCATATACCTCAGATGATATTACTATAGTCACGCGGAGAGTGCTCATCCTTCTCGAAGGCTCAGATTGGGATGTCTGAGTGTGTGTCGATGTAACCAAGATGAGAAGAAAGGAGAGATAGGTAGTATGTTTGAGGAAAGGAACCTGGATGTTTTGGCTCTGAGTGAAACGAAGCTCAAGGGTAAAGGGGAAGAGTGGTTTGGGAATGTTTTGGGAGTAAAGTCAGGGGTTAATGAGAGGACAAGAGCAAGGGAAGGAGTAGCACTACTCCTGAAGCAGGAGTGGTGGGAGTATGTGATAGAGTATAAGAAAGTAAACTCTAGATTGATATGGCTAAAACTGACAGTGGATGGAGGGAGATGGGTGATTATTGGTCCCTATGCACCTTGTCATGAAAGATAAGATCATGAGAGGCAAGTGAGTGTGATAGCAGCTTTGGCACACGAGACAGGGCTACAGTGATGGGTGATTTAAATGAGGTGAGAAATGTGGCAGTTGAGGATATAATTGGCGTACATGGGGTGTTCAGTCGTGTAAATGAAAATAGTGAAGAGCTTGTGGATTTGTGTGCTGAAAAAAGACTGGTGATTAGGAACACAAGGTTTAAAAGAGAGATATACGTATGGGAGTAGGAGAGATGGCCTAAGAGTATTATTGGATTACGTGTTAATAGATAGGCGCGTATGAGGGAGACTTTTGGATGTTAATGTGCTGAGATGGACAGCTGGTGGGATGTCTGATCACTATCTTGTGACAGCGAAGGTGAAGATTTGTAGAAGTTTTCAAAAGATAAGAGATAATATTGGGAAGAAGAGAGAAGTGAGCTTGCAAAGGAAACTTGTGAGGTAAAACCAGGAGAGACTGAGTATAGAATGGCAAAAGGTGAGAGCAGACAACGCGAGGGGAGTGGGGGGAGGAATGGCAAGTATTTAGGGAAACATTGATGGCTTGCACAAAAGATGCATGTGATAGGAGAAAAGTAGGAGGTGGGTTGATCAGAAAGTGTAGTGAGTGGTGGGATGAAGAACTAATGTTGTTAGTGAAAGAGATTAGAGAGGCGTTTGTACGATACTTGAAGGGAAGGAGTGTAAATGAATGAGAGATGCATAAAAGAAAGCCGCAGGAGGTCAAGAGAAAGGTGCAAGGGTTGAAAAATAGTGCAAGTGAGAGTTGGGGTGAGAGAGTATCATTGAATTTTAGGGAGAATAAAAAGATGTTGTGGAAGTACGTAAATAACGTGGGTAAGACAAGAGAACAAATGGGAACATCAGTGAAGGGGGCAAGTGGGGAGGAAATAACAGTTGGTGATGAAGTGAGAAGGAGATAGAGTGAGTATTCTGAAGGTTTGTTGAATGTCTTTGATGATAGAATGGCAGATATAGCGTGTTTTGGTCGGAGTGGAGTGCTAAGTTAGAGGGTAAGGGAGAAGAGTTTGCTTAAGAGAGAAGAGGTAGTGAAAGCTTTGCGGAAGATGAAATCCGGCAAGGCAACGGGTTTGGATGGTCCTGCAGTGAAATTTATTTAAAAAATGGGTGTCTGTGTTGTGATTGGTTGTTAAGGATATTCACTGTATATATGGATCATGTTGAAGTGCCTGAGGATTGGCCGAATGCATATATAGTGCCAGTGTACAAAGGCAAAGGGGATAAAGGTGAGTCTTTAAACTACAAAGGCATAAGTTTGTTGAGTATACATGGGAAAATATATGGTAGGATACTGATTGAGAGGGTGAAGGCATCTGATTGGGAAAGAGCAATGTGTTTTCAGAAGTGGTTGAGCATGTGTGGATCAGGTGGTTGCTTTGAAGAATGTATGTGAGAAATACTTTGAAAAACAGATGGATTTGTATGTAGCATTTATGGATCTGGAAAAGGCATATGATAGGGTTGACAGGAATGCTTTGTGGAAGGCTTTAAGAGTATGTGGTGTAGGAGGTAAGTTGCTAGATGCATGTAGAAAGTTTCTACCAAGGATGTAAGGCATGTGTACGAGTAGGGAGAGAGGAGAGTGACTGGTTCCCAGTGAATGTCCGTTTTTGGGAGGGGTGTGTGATGTTCCCATGGTTGTTTAATTTGTTAATGGATAGGGTGGTAAGGGAGGTGAATGCAAGAGTTTTGGAGAGAGGGGAGAGTATGCAATCTGTTTGGGATGAGAGGGCTTGGGAAGTGAGTCAGTTGTTGATCGCTGATGATGCAGCGCTGGTGGCTGATTCGTGTAAGAAACTGCAGAGGCTGGTGACTGAGTTTGGAAGTGTGTGAAAAGAGAAAATTGTGATTAAATGTGAATAGGAGTAATGTTATTAGGTTCAGTAGGTTTGCGGGACAAGTTAATTGGGATGTAAGTTTAAATGGAGAAAAACTGGAGGAAGTAAAGTGTTTTAGATAACTGAGAGTGGACTTAGATGCGGTGGAACCATGGAAGCAGAAGTGAGTCACAGGGTGGGGGAGGGGGCGAAGATTCTGGGAGCGATGAAGAATGCGTGGAAGGAGAGAACTTTTCTTGGAGCAAAAATGGGTACGTTTGAAGGAATAGTAATTTCAGAAGTGCTATATGGTTGCGAGTCGTGAGCTATAGATAGGGTTGTACGGAAGAGGGTGGATGTGTTGGAAATGAAATGTTTGAGAACATTATGTGGTGTGAGGTTGTTTGATCGAGTAAGTAATGAAAGGGTAAGAAAGATTTGTGGTAATAAAAAGAGTGTGGTTAAGAGAGCGGAAGAGGGTGTGTTGAAATGGTTTGGATATTTGGAGAGAATGAGCAAGGAAAGATTGACAAAGAGATATATGTGTCAGAGGTCGGGGTAAAACACAGGAGGGTGAGAGACATGCAAGGAATAGAGTGAATTGGAACGGTGTGGTATGCTGGGGTTGACATGCTGTCAATGAACTGATCCAGGGCTTGTGTAAGGTCTGAAGTAAACCATGAAAAGGTCTGTGGGGCCTAAATGTGAAAAGGGAGCTGTGGTTTCGATGCATTATACATGACAGCTAGAGACTGAATGTGAACGAATGTGGCCTTTGTTGTCGTTTTCCTCGAGCCACCTCGCTGAAGCGGAGGGGAGCTATGCTGTTTCCTGTTTGGCGGGGTGGCGGCAGGAATGAATGAAGGCAAGCAAGTATTAATTTGTACATGTGTATATATGTATATGTCTGTGTCTGTGTGTGTATATGTATGTATACGCTGAAATGTTTTTGTATTATATGTGCGTGTATGGGCGTTTATATACATACATTTGTATGTGGGTGGGTTGGGCCATTCTTTCGTCTGTTTCCTTGCGCTGCCTCGCTAACGCGGAAGACGGCGGATAAGTGAAATGAAAATATATATATATATATATATATATATATATATATATATATATATATATATATATATATATATATATATATATATATATATATCCCTGGGATAGGGGATTAAGAATACTTCCCACGTATTCCCTGCGTGTCGTAGAAGGCGACTAAAAGGGGAGGGAGCGGGGGGCTGGAAATCCTCCCCTCTCGTTTTTTTTTTTTTTTTTTCAATTTTCCAAAAGAAGGAACAGAGAATTGGGCCAGGTGAGGGTATTCCCTCAAAGGCCCAGTCCTCTGTTCTTAACGCTACCTCGCTAATGCGGGAAATGGCGAATAGTTTGAAAGAATATATATATATATATATATATATATATATATATATATATATATATATATATATATATATATATATATATATATATATATATATATATATATATATATATATTGAAGAATGTATGTGAGAAATACTTAGAAAAGCAAATGGATTTGTATGTAGCATTTATGGATCTGGAGAAGGCATATGATAGAGTTGATAGAGATGCTCTGTGGAAGGTACTAAGAATATATGGTGTGGGAGGCAAGTTGTTAGAAGCAGTGAAATGTTTTTATCGAGGATGTAAGGCATGTGTACGTGTAGGAAGAGAGGAAAATGATTGGTTCTCAGTGAATGTAGGTTTCCGGCAGGGGTGTATGATGTCTCCATGGTTGTTTAATTTGTTTATGG
Source organism: Panulirus ornatus (assembly GCF_036320965.1). Lineage (NCBI taxonomy): Eukaryota > Metazoa > Arthropoda > Malacostraca > Decapoda > Palinuridae > Panulirus > Panulirus ornatus. The sequence continues at coordinate 14,356,442 of NC_092249.1, read as the reverse complement.
ATGGGGTTGTTAGGGAGGTGAATGCAAGAGTTTTGGAAAGAGGGGCAAGTATGCAGTCTGTTGGGGATGACAGAGCTTGGGAAGTGAGTCAGTTGTTGTTCGCTGATGATACTGCGCTGGTGGCTGATTAATGTGAGAAACTGCAGAAGCTGGTGACTGAATTTGGTAAAGTGTGTGAAAGAAGAAAGTTAAGAGTAAATGTGAATAAGAGCAAGGTTATTAGGTACAGTAGGGTTGAGGGTCAAGTCAATTGGGAGGTAAGTTTGAATGGAGAAAAACTGGAGGAAGTAAAGTGTTTTAGATATCTGGGAGTGGATCTGGCAGCGGATGGAACCATGGAAGCGGAAGTGAATCATAGGGTGGGGAAGGGGGCGAAAATCCTGGGAGCCTTGAAGAATGTGTTGAAGTCGAGAACATTATCTCCGAAAGCAAAAATGGGTATGTTTGAAGGAATAGTGGTTCCAACAATGTTGTATACGGTTGCGAGGCGTGAGCTATAGACAGAGTTGTGCGCAGGAGGGTGGATGTGCTGGAAATGAGATGTTTGAAGACAATATGTGGTGTGAGGTGGTTTGATCGATTAAGTAATGTAAGAGTAAGAGAGATGTGTGGAAATAAAAAGAGCGTGGTTGAGAGAGCAGAAGTGGGTGTTTTGAAATGGTTTGGGCACATGGAGAGAATGAGTGAGGAAAGATTGACCAAGAGGATATATGTGTCGGAGGTGGAGGGAACGAGAAGTGGGAGACCAAATTGGAGGTGGAAAGATGGAGTGAAAAAGATTTTGAGTGATCGGGGCCTGAACATGCAGGAGGGTGAAATGCGGGCAAGGAATAGAGTAAATTGGATCGATATGGTATACCGGGGTCGACGTGCTGTCAATGGATTGAATCAAGGCATGTCAAGCGTCTGGAGTGGGCCATGGAGTGTTCTGTGGGGCCTGGGTGTGGAGGGGAAGCTGTGGTTTCGGGCATTATTGCATGACGGCTGGAGACTGAATGTGAACGAATGTTGCCTTTGTTGTCTTTTCCTAGCGCTACCTCGCACACATGAAAGGGGAGGGGAATGTTATTCCGTGTGTGGCGAGGTGGCGATGAGGGTGAGTAGGGGCAGACAGTTTGAATTGTGTGCATGTGTATATATGTGTGTGTCTGTGTGTGTATATGTATGTGTACGTTGGGATGTATGGGTGTGCATGTTTGCGTGTGGGGACGTGTATGTGTATACATGTGTGTGGGGGTGGGTTGGGCCATTTCTTTCGTCTGCTTCCTTGCGCTAACTCGCAAACGCGGGAGACAGCGACAAAGCAAAATAAAATGAATGAATAAATATATATATATATATATATATATATATATATATATATATATATATATATATATATATATATATATATATATATATATATATTTATTTATTTATTTATTCATATATTTTGCTCTGTCGCTGTCTCCCGCGTTTGCATGGTGGGGCAAGGAAAGAGACGAAAGAAATGGCCCAACCCACCCCCATACACATGTATATACATACACTTCCCCACTGGCAAATATACATACCCATACATCTCAATGTACACATATATATACACACACAGACATATACATATATACACATGCACACATGTCTGCCTTTATTCATTCCCATCGCCACCTCGCCACACATGGAATAACATTCCCCTCCCCCCTCATGTGTGCGAGGTAGCGCTACGAAAAGACAACAAAGGCCCCATTCGTTCACACTCAGTCTCTAGCTGTAATGCAATGATGCCCGAAACCACAGCTCCCTTTCCACATCCAGGTCCCACAGAACTTTCCATGGTTTACCCCAGACGCTTCACATGCCCTGATTCAATTCATTATTGACAGCACGTCAACCCCGGTATACCACATCGATCCAATTCACTCTATTCCTTGCCCACCTTTCATCCTCCTGCATGTTCAGGCCCCGATCACACAAAATCTTTTCACTCCATCTTTCCACCTCCAATTTGGTCTCCCACTTCTCGTTCCCTCCACCTCCGACACATATATCCTCTTGGTCAATCTTTTCTCACCCATTCTCTCCATGTGCCAAAACCATTTCAAAACACCCTCTTCTGCTCTCTCAACCAAGCTCTTTTTATTTCCACACATCTCTCTTACCCTTACATTACTTACTCGATCAAACCACCTCACACCACAAACTGTCCTCAAGCATCTCATTTCCAGCACATCCACCCTCCTGCGCACAACTCTATCCATAGCCCACGCCTCGCAACCATACATCATTGTTGGAACCACTATTCCTTCAAACATACCCATTTTTGCTTTCGGAGATAATGTTCTCGACTTCCACACATTCTTCAAGGCTCCCAGGATTTTCGCCCCCTCCCCCAACCTATGTTTCACTTCCGCTTCCATGGTTCCATCCGCTGCCAGATCCACTCCCAGATATCTAAAACACTTTACTTCATCCAGTTTTTCTCCATATAAACTTACCTCCCAATTGAATTGACCCTCAACCCTACTGTACCTAATAACCTTGCTCTTATTCACATTTACTCTTAACTTTCTTTTTTCACACACTTTACCAAACTCAGTCACCAGCTTCTGCAGTTTCTCACACGAATCAGCCACCAGCGCTGTATTATCAGCTAACAACAACTGACTCACTTCCCAAACTCTCCCATCCACAACAGACTGCATACTTGCCCCTCTTTCCAAAACGCTTGCATTCACCTCCCTAACAACCCCATCCATAAACAAATTAAACAACCATGGAGACATCACACACCGTTGCCGCAAACCAACATTCACTGAGAACCAGTCACTTTCCTCTCCTCCTACATGTACGCATGCCTTACATCTTCGATAAAAATTTTCCACTGCTTCTAACAACTTGCCTCCCACACCATATATTCTTAATACCTTCCACAGGGCATCTCTATCAACTCTATCATATGCCTTCTCCAGATCCATAAATGCTACATACAAATCCATTTGCTTTTCTGACTATATATATATATATATATATATATATATATATATTTTTTTTTTTTTTTTTTTTTTTATACTTTGTCGCTGTCTCCCGCGTTTGCGAGGTAGCGCAAGGAAACAGACGAAAGAAATGGCCCAAACCCCCCCCCCCCATACACATGTACATACACACGTCCACACACGCAAATATACATACCTACACAGCTTTCCATGGTTTGCCCCAGACGCTTCACATGCCTTGATTCACTCCACTGACAGCACGTCAACCCCTGTATACCACATCGCTCCAATTCACTCTATTCCTTGCCCTCCTTACACCCTCCTGCATGTTCAGGCCCCGATCACACAAAATCTTTTTCACTCCATCTTTCCACCTCCAATTTGGTCTCCCTCTTCTCCTCGTTCCCTCCACCTCCGACACATATATCCTCTTGGTCAATCTTTCCTCACTCATTCTCTCCATGTGCCCAAACCATTTCAAAACACCCTCTTCTGCTCTCTCAACCACGCTCTTTTTATTTCCACACATCTCTCTTACCCTTACGTTACTTACTCGATCAAACCACCTCACACCACACATTGTCCTCAAACATCTCATTTCCAGCACATCCATCCTCCTGCGCACAACTCTATCCATAGCCCACGCCTCGCAACCATACAACATTGTTGGAACCACTATTCCTTCAAACATACCCATTTTTGCTTTTCGAGATAATGTTCTCGACTTCCACACATTTTTCAAGGCTCCCAAAATTTTCGCCCCCTCCCCCACCCTATGATCCACTTCCGCTTCCATGGTTCCATCCGCTGACAGATCCACTCCCAGATATCTAAAACACTTCACTTCCTCCAGTTTTTCTCCATTCAAACTCACCTCCCAATTGACTTGACCCTCAACCCTACTGTACCTAATAACCTTGCTCTTATTCACATTTACTCTTAACTTTCTTCTTCCACACACTTTACCAAACTCAGTCACCAGCTTCTGCAGTTTCTCACATGAATCAGCCACCAGCGCTGTATCATCAGCGAACAACAACTGACTCACTTCCCAAGCTCTCTCATCCCCAACAGACTTCATACTTGCCCCTCTTTCCAGGACTCTTGCATTTACCTCCCTAACAACCCCATCCATAAACAAATTAAACAACCATGGAGACATCACACACCCCTGCCGCAAACCTATATATATATATATATATATATATATATATATATATATATATATATATATATATATATATATATATATATATATATATATATATATATATATATATGTATATATATATATATATATATATATATATATATATACATATATATATATATATATATATATATATATATATATATATATATATATATATATATATATATATATATATATATATATATATATATATACATATATATTTATACATATATACGAATAATGCGCATATGAACGCGCACCTCCATAGAACACAAACCTCCAACAGCCAGGATCGAACCCGCGACTCCTGTGCCACAGGTGGGAATGCTACAGCTAGGCTATGGGCCTGGCTAATTGTAAATAACTATTGAAATACTATGTATTCGAATACCCTTCGTCTTACGTTGGTGAGCAACGGGGTCTACACCGGTCATTTCCCAACAGGCTCACACAGCCAGTATTTTACCGAACCGAACTGTACAACGCGGAGGTATATGAATACGAATAAAGTGCTTATGAAGCTTGGTTGAGGAAGGAGGAATTTTGATTAAGGAAGGAGGAAGCTTGGTTAAGGAAGGAGGAAGCTTGGTTAAGGAAGGAGGAAGCTTGGTTAAGGAAGGAGGAAGCTTGGTTAAGGAAGGAGGAAGCTTGGTTAAGGAAGGAGGAAGCTTGTTTGAGAAAGGAAGAAACTTGGTTGAGGAAGGGGAAAGCTTGGTTAAGGAAGGAAAAAGCTTGGTTAAGGAAGGAGGAAGCTTGTTTGAGAAAGGAAGAAACTTGGTTGAGGAAGGGGAAAGCTTGGTTAAGGAAGGAAAAAGCTTGGTTAAGGAAGGAGGAAGCTTGTTTGAGAAAGGAAGAAACTTGGTTGAGGAAGGGGAAAGCTTGGTTAAGGAAGGAAAAAACTTGGTTAAGGAAGGAGGAAGCTTGGTTGAGGATGGAGGAAGCTTAGTTGAGGAAGTGGTAAGCTTGGTTGAGGAAGAAGGAAGCTTTGTTAAGTAAGTGGGAAGCTTGGTTGAGGAAGGGGAAAGCTTGGTTAAGGAAGGAGGTAGCTTTGTTAAGTAAGTGGGAAGCTTGGTTGAGGAAGGAGGTAGCTCAAATCAAGGAGGAGGTAACTCGGCTGAGGGAGGAGAGAGCTGGGCTGAGGGAGGAGCTGAGATCATTATGGCTTGCACTAAGATCATTATGAAGCAAACTTCGGGAACAAAGGAACAAGAGATGATTATGATGGAGGAGGAGGAGGGAGCAGATGACAACACCACAGATGAGAGTGAGCAAGACAACAGTGAAGGTGTACACCACGTCTGAGCGTCGGTGCCACACGTTGACCCACTCACTGACAGATGAAGGTCAAACTAGGAAATACATTGATAGAAAACTTTATAATATTTGGTCAAAGAAAACACTTGATGTGGGGCAATGAGAACATCAGGGAGGAATGACTCAAGACATGCTGTCCTGGTACTCACACACACACACACACACACACACACACACACACACACACACACACACACACACACACACACACACACACACACACACACACACACCTGCTTGAAGACAGACAAAGGGGATTGTTCCCCAGAAACTGAAAGCTGCCTGAAACAGACTGATGGAGCGAAGGCTGGAAAGACGACGTCGAGTGTGGGCCCACAAGATCTAGGTGAGACAGAAGTCAAGAAGGAAAAGGAAATATGGCTGAGTTACTGGAAATACGAAGATGTACCAGGAAGGATCAAGTTATGGTGCACAGAAGAGATGAGTCGCCACGATAAAAGTACCATTAAAAATGTTAGGAACAGAGAAGTTGTTTTTGTGACGGACATGGAAGGTGTGAGGGAGCGAATGATTCAGAAGGACGAGTGTAAGAAAAGAGACAGAACAAGGAAGGAGCGAGGAAAATATAGAGAAGAAAAAGCAAAGGTGGATGAAAGCAGACGAGGTCAGCTTCCCCTCCAGTGTGAGCAGAAGGACGGGAGACAGCCACAACTATCCGGCCTCATGATCGAACTATCCGGCCTCATGATCGAACAATCCGGCCTCCTGATCGAACAATCCGGCCTCATGATCGAACTATCCGGCCTCATGATCGAACAATCCGGCCTCACGATCGAACAATCCGGCCTCATGATCGAACAATCCGGCCTCATGATCGAACAATCCGGCCTCATGATCGACTTATGAAAACGAAACCAAATTCATGAGGTTATCTTGGCCTTACCGCTATAAAACTCACTTTTTTTTATTGGCCTTCGCATGAGGAAGACGGAGAAGATTAGCCAATAGGAGCTGAAGATGGCGAGGTTCAGCTGCCAGTGATAATGAGCCTTAAGCCAGACGGATTGCTGAGGGCGGGCAAGAAAGAATTCAAATTTAAGGATAAAGTGAACATCAAGTGGACATCATCATTGGCCAAGCCAAGGTTAAACTGGACGAGGATGTCTCATCATATCTTCTTTACTCAGCGGCACAACATGACGAGGAGCGGCTCTACTGGTGAATACGGGAAAACTTCCTGAGACAAAATGTGATGTAGAGGAAATCGTCGTAATGCCTCTGGTAACGTACAACACTACACAAACACCGAAACTACATCTGATAGTTCGATAATAAACGACCTGGATGGTGCAAGAAAGGACGCTGACAGGTAGAGGAAGTGAACTTGTTATTCTTCGAAACTTTAACATTAGTAAAATAGACTGGGAGGCCCCAGACCCACATGAGGGTGGACACAAGTGGGGATCAAAGTTTCCAGAGCGTGTGTGCAGGAGAGGTTACTGTGGCATGATGTATCAGAAGTCACTTGGGTTAGAGGCGCGAGTACACCTCAAATCTGCATTCATCCCGGAACCTACTGTGGATCTGAGAGCAACATCTACAGTGATGATCTAGTGCTGGATGTGTGTTTCCTAGTGGAGGAGGAACTGCCGAAGACACTTCATGAATAAGAAAATATGTGGAGAACAATGAAATCTTGAACACCGTCTACAAGGACACAGTCTGATGGCCTGCATTCAAAACTATGGGTGTAGAACAATGCTGTATTTGCTTCAGCAAAATCTGGAGTGAGGGTAACAAGAGGTGTGTACCGATAGGAAGGTACGGTGAGACAGGAAGACAGATGTGTTGAAAGAGTAACACAAGATGTGTGTCGTCTAGAACGCCAGTTGAGACACGGAGTCTGTGAGGTGGTGTTGGGATTTGTGAAACTTTATCAATTGTTTACACCTGATGATGAGCTGGATTGTCTTCGTGAAACATGTTATGCTACATACATAGAAAAATTACATGTTAAATGAAATTATATGAACTACTGAATATATATATGTTATATGGAAGCGCGCGTTTATATGCACTATATCCGTATTTTAACTTTCTGAAACGGGAAACTGAAGAAGGAGTCATGCGGGAGCGCTCATCCTCCTCGAAGGCCCGGATTGGGGTGTCTAAATGCGTGTAGATGTAACCAAGATGAGAAAAAAGGAAAGATAGGTAGTATGTTTGAGGAACCGAATCTAGGGGTTTTGGCTCTAGGTTGAAACGAAGCTCAAGGGTAAAGGGAAAGAGTGGCTTGGGAATGTTTTGGGAGTAAAGTCAGAGGTTGGCGAGAGGACAAGAGCAAAGGAAGGAGTAGCACTACTGAAGCAGGAGTTGTGGGAATATGTGATAGAGTGTACGAAAGTAAATTCTAGATTGATATGAGTAACACTGAAAGTGGATGGAGGGAGATGGGTGATTATTGGTGCATATACACCTGGGCATGAGAAGAAAGATCATAAGAGGCAAGTGTTTTGGGAGCAGCTGAGTGAGTGTGTTAGTAGTTTTCATGTACGAGACCGGGTTATAGTGATGGGTGATTTCAATGCAAAGGTGAGTAATGTGGAAGTTGAGGGAATAATTGGTGTACATGGGGTGATCAGTGCTGTAAATGGAAAAGGTGAAGAGCTTCCAGATTTATGTGCTGAAAAAGGACTGGTGGTTGGGAACTCCTGGTTTAAAAAGAGGGATATACATAAGTATACGTATGTAAGTAGGAGAGATGGCCACCGAGCGTTATTGGATATGTTAATTGATAGGCGCGTGAAAGAGAGACTTTTGGATGTTAACGTGCTGAGAGGTGCAACTGGAGGGATGTCTGATCATTATCTTGAGGCGATGTTAAAGAAAAGAAGAGACAATGTTGGGGTGAAGAGAGTGGTGAGAGTAAGTGAGCTTGGGAAGGAGACTTGTGGGAGGAAGTACCAGGAGAGACTGAGTGCAGAATGGAAAAAGGTGAGAACAAAGGACGTAAGAGGAGTGGGGGAGGAATGGGATGTATTTAGGGAAGCAGTGATGGCTTGCGCAAAAGTTGCTTGTGGCATGAGAAGCGTGGATGGTGGACAGATTAGAAAGGGTAGTGAGTGGTGGGATGAAGAAGTAAGATTATTAGTGAAAGAGAAGAGAGAGGCATTTGGACGATTTTTGCAGACATATAATGCAAATGGGTGGGAGAGGTATAAAAGAAAGAGACAGGAGGTCAAGAGAAAGATGCAAGAGGTGAAAAAAGAGGTCAAATGAGACTTGGGGTGTGAGAGTATCATTAGATTCTAGGGAGAATAAAATGATGTTTTGGAAGGAGGTAAATAAAGTGCGTAAGACAAGAGAACAAATGGGAGCATCTGTGAAGGGGCTAATGGGGATGTAATAACAAGTAGTGGTGATGTGAAAAGTAGATGGGGTGGGTATTTTGAAGGTTTGTTGAATGTGTTAAATGATAGAGTGGCAGATATAGGGTGTTTTGGTTGAGGTGGTGTGGGAAATGAGAGGGTTGGGGAGAATGATTTGGTAAACAGAGTAGAGGTAGTAAAAGCTTTGCGGAAGATGAAAGCCGACAAGGAAGCGGGTTTGGACGGTGTTGTAGTGGAATTTATTAAGAAAAGGGGTGACTGTGTTGTTGACTGGTTGGTAAGGTTATTTAATGTATGTATGGCTCATGGTGAGGTGCCTGAGGATTGGCGGAATGCATGCATAGTGCCATTGTAAAGGGGTTAAAGGTGAGTGCCCAAGTTACAGAGGTATAAGTTTGTTGAGTATTCCTGGGAAATTATATGTGAGGGTATTGTTTGAGAGGGTGTAAGCATGTACAGAGCTTCAGATTGGGGAAGAACAGTGTGGTTTCAAAAGTGGTAGGGGATGTGTGGATCAGGTGATTGCTCTGAAGAATGTATGTGTGAAATACTTAGAAAGGCAAATGGATTTGTATGTAGCATTTATGGATCTGGAGAAGGCATATGATAGAGCAGATAGAGATGTGAAAGGTATTAAGAGTATATGGTGTGGGAAGCAAGTTGTTAGAAGCAGTGAAAAGTTTTTATCGAGGATTTAAGGCATGTGTACGAGTAGGAAGAGAGGAAAGCGATTGGTTCCCAGTGAATGTCGGTTTACTACAGGGATGCGTGATGTCTCCATGGTTGTTTAGCTTGTTTATGGTTGGGCATGTTAGGGAGATGAATGCAAGAGTTTTGGAGAGAGGGGGTAAGTATGCAGTCTGTTCTGGATGAGAGGGCTTGGGAAGTGTCAGTTGTTGTTCGTTGATGATACAGCGCTGATGGCTGATTCGGGTGAGAAACTTCAAAAGTTGGTGACTGACTTTGGTAAAGTGCGTGAAAGAAGAAAGCTGAGAGTAAATGTGAATGATAGCAAGATTATTAGGCTCAGTAGGGTTGAAGGACAAGTTAATTGGGAGGTAAGTTTCAATGAAGAAAAACTGGAGGAAGTGAAGTGTTTCAGATATGTGGGAGTGGATTTAGCAGTGGTTGGAACAATGGAAGCAGAGGTGAGTCCAGGGTGGGGGAGGGGACGAAGGTTCTGGAAGCATTGAAGAATGTGTGGAAAGCAAGAACGTTATCACGAAGAGAAAAATAGGTATGTTGGAAAGAATAGTGGTTCCAGCAATGTTATATGGCTGGGAGGCATGGGATATAGATAGGGTTGTGCGGAGGAGGGTGGATGTTTTGGAAATGAAATGTTTGAGGACAATATGTGGTGTAAGATGGTTTGATCGAGTAAGTAATGAATGGGTAAGAGATATGTGTAGTAATCAAAAGCGTGTGGTTGAGAGAGCTCAAGACGGTGTATTGAAATAGTTTGGCCACATGAAGAGAATGAGTGAGGAAAGATTGACAAAGAGGATATATGTGGCAGTGGTGGAGGGAACGAGAAGCGGTAAACCAAATTGGAGGTGGATGGATGGAGTGAAAAAGATTTTGAGCGATCAGTTCCTGAACACACCGTAGGGTGAAAGGCATGCTAGGAATAGAGTGAATTGGAACGATGTGGTATACCGGGGTCGACGTGTTGTCAATGAATTGAACCAAGGCATGTGAAGCGTTTGGGGTAAACCATAGAAAGTTCTGTAGGGCCTGGATGTGGAAAGGGAGATGTGGGTTCGGTGCCTCACACATTACAGCTAGAGATTGAGTGTGAACGTATGTGGCCTTTGTTGTCTTTTCCTGGCGCTACCTCGCGCGCGCGCGAGTGTAGGGGGGTGCCGTTTCATATGTGGCGTGGTGGCGACGAGAATGGATGGGGGCAGCAAGCATGAGTCTGTACATATGTATATATCCATATGTCTGTGTATGTATATGTATGTATACGTTGAAATGTATGTATGTATATGTGCGTGTGTGGGCGTTTATGTGAGTGGGTTGGCCCATTCCTTCGTCTGTTTGCTTGCGCTACCTCTCTAACGCGGAAGATAGCGACTAAATATCATATATATATATATATATATATATATATATATATATATATATATATATATATATGTATATGAGTGGGAGATGTATAAAAGAAAGAGGCAGGAGGTCAAGAGAAAGGTGCAAGAGGTGAAAAAGAGGGCAAATAAGAGTTGGGGTGAGAGGGTATCATTAAATTTTAGGGTGAATAAAAAGATGTTTGGGAAGGAGGTAAATAAAGTGCGTAAGAGAAGGGAACAAATGGGAACTTCAGTGAAGCGGGCTAATGGGGAGGTGATAACAAGTAGTGGTGATGTGAGAAGGAGATGGAGTGAGTATTTTGAAGGTTTGTTGAATGTGTTTGATGATAGAGTGGCAGATATACGGTGTTTTGGTCGAGGGGGTGTGCAAAGTGAGAGGGTTAGGGAAAATGATTTGGTAAACAGAGAAGAGGTAGTAAAAGCTTTGCGGAAGATGAAAGCCGGCTAGGCAGCGGGTTTGGATGGTATTGCAGTGGAATCAATTAAAAACGGGGGGGACTATACTGTTGACTGGTTGGTAAGGTTATTTAATGTATGTATGACTCATTGTGAGGTGCGTCAGGGTTGGCGGAATGCTTGCATAGTGCCATTGTACAAAGGCAAAGGAGATAAAAGCGAGTGCTCAAATCACAGAGGTTTAAGTTTGTTGTATATTCCTGGGAAATTATATGGGAGGGTATTGATTGAGAGGGTGAAGGCATGTACTGAGCATCAGATTGGGGAAGAGCAATGTGGTTTTAGAAGTGGTAGAGGATGTGTGGATCAGGTGTTTGCTTTGGAGAATGTATGTGAGAAATACTTAGAAAAGCAAATGGATTTGTATGTAGCATTTATGGACCTGGAGAAGGCATATGATAGAGTTGATAGAGATGCTCTGTGGAAGTTATTAAGAATATATGGTGTGGGAGGCAAGTTGTTAGAAGCAATGAAAAGTTTTTATCGAGGATGTAAGGCATGTGTACGTGTAGGAAGAGAGGAAAGTGATTGGTTCTCAGTGAATGTAGGTTTGCGGCAGGGGTGTGTGATGTCTCCATGGTTGTTTAATTTGTATATTGATAGGGTTGTTAGGGAGGTGAATACAAGAGTTTTGGAAAATGGGCCAAGTATGCAGTCTGTTGTGGATGAGAGAGCTTGTGAAGTGAGTCAGTTGTTGTTCGCTGATGATACAGCGCTGGTGGCTGTATCATCTGCAGAAGCTGGTGACTGAGTTTGGTAAAGTGTGTGAAAGAAGAAAGTTGAGAGTAATTGGGAATAAGCGCAAAGTTATTAGGTACAGTAGGGTTGAGGGTCAAATCAACTGGGAGGTAAGTTTGAATGGAGAAAAACTGGAGGAAGTGAAGTATTTTAGATATCTGGAAGTGGATCTGGCAGCGGATGGAACCATGGAAGCGGAAGTGAATCATAGGGTGGGGGATGGGGCGAAAATTCTGGGAGCCTTGAAGAATGTGTGAAAGTCGAGAACATTATCTCGGAAAGCAAAAATGGGTATGTTTGAAGGAATAATGGTTCCAACAATGTTGTATGGTTGCGAGGCGTGGGCTATGGATAGAGTTGCGCGCAGGAGGGTGGATGTGCTGGAAATGAGATGTTTGAGGACAATATGTGGTGTGAGGTGGTTTGATTGAGTTAGTAATGATAGGGTAAGAGAGATGTGTGGTGATAAAAAGAGTGTGGTTGAGAGAGCAGAAGAGGGTGTTTTGAAATGGTTTGGTCACATGGAGAGTATGAGTAAGGGAAGATTGACAAAGAGGATATATGTGACAGAGGTGGAGGGAACGAGTAGAAGTGGGAGACCAAATTGGAGGTGGAAAGATGGAGTGAAGAAGATTTTGAGTGATCGGGGCCAGAACATGCAGGAGGGTGAAAGGCGGACAAGGAATAGAGTGAATTGGAACGAAGATGTATACCGGGGTCGACGTGCTGTCATTGGATTGAACCAGGGCATGTGAAGCGTCTGGGATAAACCATGGAAAGTTCCGTGGGGCCTGGATGTGGAAAGGGAGCTGTGGTTTCGGTGCATTTTTACATGACAGCTAGAGACTGAGTGTGAACGAATGTGGCCTTTGTTGTCTTTTCCTAGCGCTAGCTCGCGCACATGAGGGAGGGAGGGGGCTGTTATTTCATGTGTGGCGAGGTGGCGAAGGAAATGAATAAAGGCAGACAGTATGAATTATGTATATGTTTATATATGTATATGTCTGTGTGTGTATGTATATGTATACCTTGAGATGTATAGGTATGTACATTTGCGTCTGTTTCCTTGCGCTACCTCACTAACGCGGGAGACAGCCACAAAGCAAAATAGATAAATAAATAAATATATATATATATATATATATATATATATATATATATATATATATATATATATATATATATATATATATATATATATATATATATATATGATAACAATACTTCACATATACACGAGGTTAAAAGACAACACCTGTGTAGACTTCCGTGACCATAAGAACCATACATTACTGACACACAACTAAGGTGCAGCTGACAACTACGTCGTCATTGTTTCAACTGACAGCGGGACCTTTGGGTAAGAGTGATCTTCTGACCTTCTTAATTACTTTCGTTAAATCAAGAACGAGAGGGAGCAGACAACTTTCTGCTTCATCACCTCAGTGTAGTCATCCAGTGAGGGAGGGCAAGCCTCGTCCTCGGTTCGATTCACTTCTCTGAGGACATGAGAGATTCTGATGTTCAGTCTGAACGTATTCCATTTTCTTCATCCACAAGCAACACTTGTGACTTTCCTGAATACGATGAAGAACAATAGTGATGACATGTAACATGACATGACGAGTAAGATGACAAGACAGGTAACATGACATGTAACATGACATGACGAGTAACATGACAAGACAGGTAACATGACATGTAACATGACATGACGAGTAACATGACAAGACAGGTAACATGACAGGTAACATGACAGGTAACATGACAGGTAACATGACATGTAACATGACATGACGAGTACCATGACAAGACAGGTAACATGACAGGTAACATGACATGACAAGTAAAATGACAAGACAGGTAACATGACAGGTAACATGACAGGTAACAAGACAGGTAACATGACAGTTAACATGACATGTAACAAGACAAGTAACATGACAGGTAACATGACAGGTAACATGAATTGTTCCATCATGAATGACTATCATCATACATGGCCTCAGCATCGTGGACACCTTAGAACTGACATAGCCTAAGCGAAATGCCTAATTCGTCAACCAGATCCTAAGAAAGGATGAAGAGCTGGGTTGACTGTGTACCGACTACCACAACCAGGATTCGAACCGATGCGGTCGATCGTGTTCGGGCCATGGATGCGTCATAGCGGAAACCGCTACACCACGAAGGTCCACAAGATATACATCCTAAAATATTAGAACATTTCATTATTGTATTAGCGAATTATTGCATTATATTTTAACTCTCATCCAGAAGTTACCGGAGAATTATCTTAATCAAAACGAATCATCAAATCATTAATCTCTGAGCATCCCTCTGGACAACTAATCTCATTTTCTTACGCATTAATTTCTCTAATTTATGAGCCAGAATCATGAAACTTTGAGTATTACGAGGCATTTGTACCCCATTGTACAAACACATCATCATGAACACTCACAGGTCACATGACCAGCACGAACACCTGGCACACATGACCAGCACGAACACCTGGCACAGATGACCAGCACGAACACCTGGTACACATGACCAGCACGAACACCTGGCACACATGACCAGCACGAACACCTGGCACAGGTGACCAGCACGAACACCTAGCACAGGTGACCAGCACGAACATCTGGCACACATGACCAGCACGAACACCTGGCACACATGACCAGCACGAACACCTGGTACACATGACCAGCACGAACACCTGACACAGGTGACCGTGACCAGCACGAACACCTAGCACAGGTGACCAGGACGAACACCTGGCACACATGACCAGCACGAACACCTGGCACACATGACCAGCACGAACACCTGGCACACATGACCAGCACGAACACCTGGCACACATGACCAGCACGAATACCTGGCACACATGACCAGCACGAACACCTGGCACAGATGACCAGCACGAACACCTGGCACAGATGACCAGCACGAACATCTGGCACACATGACCAGCACGAACACCTGGCACAGATGACCAGCACGAATACCTGGCACACATGACCAGCACGAACACCTGGCACACATGACCAGCACGAACACCTGGCACAGATGACCAGCACGAACATCTGGCACACATGACCAGCACGAACACCTAGCACACATGACCAGCACGAACACCTGGCACAGATGACCAGCACGACCACCTGGTACACATGACCAGCACGAACACCTGGCACAGGTGACCAGCACGAACACCTGGCACAGATGACCAGCACGAACACCTGGCACACATGACCAGCACGAACACCTGGCACACATGACCAGCACGAACACCTGGTACACATGACCAGCACGAACACCTGGCACACATGACCAGCACGAACACCTGGCACACATGACCAGCACGAACACCTGGTACACATGACCAGCACGAACACCTGCCACAAGTAATAAGAACATGCCACACTGTGGTACACACAGAAATTCCCTTTCTGTTCATCATGTGACGCGGGAGAAGTGAAATTCCTCCAGAGCAAACCTGTACACAACACTACACTAAACATAAACTAGGTACACGAAGTTACGGCTTCCATATATATATATATATATATATATATATATATATATATATATATATATATATATATATATATATATATATATATATATATATATATATTTTTTTTTTTTTTTTTTTCATACTATTCGCCATTTCCCGCATCAGCGAGGTAGCGCTAAGAACAGAGGACTGGGCCTTTGAGGGAATAACCTCACCTGGCCCCCTTCTCTGTTCCTTCTTTTGGAAAAAAAAAAAAAAAAAAAAAAAAAAAACGAGAGGGGAGGATTTCCAGCCCCCCGCTCCCTTCCCTTTTAGTCGCCTTCTACGACACGCAGGGAATACGTGGGAAGTATTCTTTCTCCCCTATCCCCAGGGATAATATATATATATATATATATATATATATATATATTAGGTATAAGTTTGTTGAGTATTCCTGGTAAATTATATGGGAGGATATTGATTGAGAGGGTGAAGGCATGTACAGAGCATCAGATTGGGGAAGAGCAGTGTGGTTTCAGAAGTGGTAGAGGATGTGTGGATCAGGTGTTTGCTTTGAAGAATGTATGTGAGAAATACTTAGAAAAGCAAATGGATTTGTATGTAGCATTTATGGATCTGGAGAAGGCATATGATAGAGTTGATAGAGTTGCTCTGTGGAAGGTATTAAGAATATATGGTGTGGGAAGCAAGTTGTTAGAAGCAGTGAAAAGTTTTTATCGAGGATGTAAGGCATGTGTACGTGTAGGAAGAGAGGAAAGTGATTGGTTCTCAGTGAATGTAGGTTTGCGGCAGGGGCGTGTGATGTCTCCATGGTTGTTTAATTTGTTTATGGATGGGGTTGTTAGGGAGGTGAATGCAAGAGTTTTGGAAAGAGGGGCAAGTATGAAGTCTGTTGGGGATGAGAGAGCTTGGGAAGTGAGTCAGTTGCTGTTCGCTGATGATACAGCGCTGGTGGCTGATTCATGTGAGAAACTGCAGAAGCTGGTGACTGAGTTTGGTAAAGTGTGTGAAAGAAGAAAGTTAAGAGTAAATGTGAATAAGAGCAAGGTTATTAGGTACAGTAGGGTTGAGGGTCAAGTCAATTGGGAGGTGAGTTTGAATGGAGAAAAACTGGAGGAAGTAAAGTGTTTTAGATATCTGGGAGTGGATCTGGCAGCGGATGGAACCATGGAAGCGGAAGTGGATCATAGGATGGGGGAGGGGGCGAAAATTCTGGGAGCCTTGAAGAATGTGTGGAAGTCGAGAACATTATCTCGGAAAGCAAAAATGGGTATGTTTGAAGGAATAGTGGTTCCAACAATGTTGTATGGTTGCGAGGCGTGGGCTATGGATAGAGTTGTGCGCAGGAGGATGGATGTGCTGGAAATGAGATGTTTGAGGACAATGTGTGGTGTGAGGTGGTTTGATCGAGTAAGTAACGTAAGGGTAAGAGAGATGTGTGGAAATAAAAAGAGCGTGGTTGAGAGAGCAGAAGAGGGTGTTTTGAAATGGTTTGGGCACATGGAGAGAATGAGTGAGGAAAGATTGACCAAGAGGATATATGTGTCGGAGGTGGAGGGAACGAGAAGAGGGAGACCAAATTAGAGGTGGAAAGATGGAGTGAAAAAGATTTTGTGTGATCGGGGCCTGAACATGCAGGAGGGTGAAAGGAGGGCAAGGAATAGAGTGAATTGGAGCAATGTTGTATACCGGGGTTGACGTGCTGTCAGTGGATTGAATCAGGGCTGGTACTGGTGACTGGTACTTGGCCGGACGCCTCTCAACCTGCCTTGTCCTTGGTCGGCGGTGTTCCACAGCCTCCGCCGTGTTCCACAGCCTCCGCCGTGTTCCACAGTCTCCCCCGTGTTCCACAGTCTCCGCCGTGTTCCACAGTCTCCACCGTGTTCCACAGTCTCCACCGTGTTCCACAGCCTCCGCCGTGTTCCACAGCCTCCGCCGTGTTCCACAGTCTCCGCCGTGTTCCACAGTATCCACCGTGTTCCACAGTCTCCTCCGTGTTCCACAGTCTCCTCCGTGTTCCACAGTCCCCGCCGTGTTCCACAGTCTCCGCCGTGTTCCACAGTCTCCACCGTGTTCCACAGCCTCCGCCGTGTTCCACAGTCTCCGCCGTGTTCCACAGTCTCCGCCGTGTTCCACAGTCTCCACCGTGTTCCACAGTCTCCCCCGTGTTCCACAGTCTCCGCCGTGTTCCAGTCTCCACCGTGTTCCACAGTCTCCGCCGTGTTCCACAGTCTCCGTCGTGTTCCACAGTCTCCCCCGTGTTCCACAGTCTCCGCCGTGTTCCAGTCTCCACCGTGTTCCACAGTCTCCGCCGTGTTCCACAGTCTCCGCCGTGTTCCACAGTCTCCTCCGTGTTCCACAGTCCCCGCTGTGTTCCACAGTCTCCGCCGTGTTCCACAATCTCCCCCGTGTTCCACAGTCTCCGCCGTGTTCCACAGTCTCCGCCGTGTTCCACAGCCTCCGCCGTGTTCCACAGTCTCCCCCGTGTTCCACAGTCTCCCCCGTGTTCCACAGTCTCCGCCGTGTTCCACTGTCTCCGCCGTGTTCCACAGTCTCCACCGTGTTCCACAGCCTCCGCCGTGTTCCACAGTCTCCGCCGTGTTCCAGTCTCCGCCGTGTTCCACAGTCTCCACCGTGTTCCACAGCCTCCGCCGTGTTCCACAGTCCCCGCCGTGTTCCAGTCTCCGCCGTGTTCCACAGTCTCCGCCGTGTTCCACAGTCTCCGACGTGTTCCACAGCCTCCGCCGTGTTCCACAGTCTCCGCCGTGTTCCACAGTCTCCACCGTGTTCCACAGTCTCCGCCGTGTTCCACAGTCTCCACCGTGTTCCACAGTCTCCGCCGTGTTCCACAGTCTACATTAAGTTACGATCAATACGATACATTAAGTTACGATGAATACGATACATTAAGTTACGATCAATACGATACATTAAGTTACGATCAATACGATACATTAAGTGACGATGAATACGATACATTAAGTTACGATGAATACGATACATTAAGTGACGATGAACACGATACATTAAGTTACGATGAATACGATACATTAAGTTACGATGAATACGATACATTAAGTTACGATGAATACGATACATTAAGTGACGATCAATACGTTGCATTAACTTATGATCAATGCGATACATTAAGTTACGATGAATACGATACATTAAGTGACGATTAATACGTTACATTAACTTACGATCAATGCGATACATTAAGTTACGATGAATACGATACATTAAGTGACGATCAATACGATACATTAACTTACGATCAATGCGATACATTAAGTTACGATGAATACGATACATTAAGTGACGATCAATACGTTGCATTAACTTATGATCAATGCGATACATTAAGTTACGATGAATACGATACATTAAGTGACGATTAATACGTTACATTAACTTACGATCAATGCGATACATTAAGTTACGATGAATACGATACATTAAGTGACGATCAATACGATACATTAAGTTACGATGAATACGATACATTTAGTTACGATGAATTCCATACATTAAGTTACGATGCATACGATACATTAAGTTACGATCAATACGATACATTGAATTATGATGAATACAATACATTAAGTTACGATGAATACGATACATTAAGTGACGATGAATACGATACGTTAAGCTACGATCAATACGATACATTAAGTTACGACGAATACAATATATGAAGTTACGATCAATACGATATATTGAATTATGATGAATGCAATACATTAAGTTATGATGAATACGATACATTAAGTGACGATGAATGCGATACATTAAGTGACGATGAATACGATACATTAAGTTACGATCAATACGATACATTAAGTGACGATGAATAAGATACATTAAGTTATGATGAATATGATACATTAAGTTACGATCAATACGATACATTAGATTATGATGAATACAATACATTAAGTTACGATGAATACGATACATTAAGTAACGATCAATACGATACATTAAGTTACGATCAATACGATACATTAAGTGACGATCAATACGATACATTAAGTTACGATGAATACGATACATTAAGTAACGATCAATACGATACATTAAGTTACGATCAATACGATACCTTAAGTGACGATCAATACGATACATTAAGTTACGATCAATACAATACATCAAGTGACGATGAATACGATACATTAAGTGACGATGAATACGATACATTAAGTGACGATGAATACGATACATTAAGTGACGATGAATACGATACATTAAGTGACGATGAATACGATACATTAAGTTATGATGAATATGATACATTAAGTTACGATCAATACGATACATTAGATTATGATGAATACAGTACATTAAGTTACGATGAATACGATACATTAAGTAACGATCAATACGATACATTAAGTTACGATCAATTCGATACCTTAAGTGACGATCAATACGACACATTAAGTTACGATCAATACAATACATTAAGTGACGATGAATACGATACATTAAGTGACGATGAATACGATACATTAAGTTACGATGAATACGATACATTAAGTGACGATGAATACAATACATTAAGTGACGATGAATACGATACATTAAGTGACGATCAATGTGATACATTAAGTTTATCTGATGAAGCCAAACGTGTGTTTGAGAAACTTTGATGAGGGAAACTTCGGATGCGGGAGCGTGGTGATGTTGTGCTCCTAATAAATTCTTGTATGTGTTTCTGTGGTGTTAAGATAGAGGTAGGCGCGGGGGTGCTTACTGGAGGCTGGTGGTGGTTGGGACGTCCTTGCGTGTGGTCTGGTGGGAACCATTCATCTCTTATGTTAATCATTCTGGTAACAAATTATCTACAAGATTAGCTAAACATCTTCACAAAGTTCAAAGAAAACTCTCTTCATCCCATGTTATGAATCACTTACATTTTGTAAACAATTCTACGAACATTAATTTCCTTGGTCATAAACTCATCAGTTTTGATGTGATTTTCCTTTTCACTAAAGTCGTCATTAATGAAACCATCACATATGTAACGAGGAAATTACCCCATCTCAACCTTGGCTTGTCCAGCCCATCAAAGTTTTCATTGACTTAGTTGAACTTTGTGTTTATAATAATGTTTTCCAAGATGATGAAGGTAATCTTTATACACAGAACATTGATCTATTTATGGAATATTTTGAGACTGAAATTCGCACTCCAATCAGCAACCAACCACTTCTATACGTGGATCATGTGTGGTTCTTGTGGCCATTCATCCTCCCAAGATTGTGATGTTTCTCTCAATGAAGTAAACAACATCACAACACCTTCAGACTCAAAATTAAATGGGAAAAAGAAGGCAAACTGCCTTCCTTGAAAATCCCATTAATAATAAAGAGAAAATATATATATATATATATATATATATATATATATATATATATATATATATATATATATATATATATATATATATATATATATATATATATATATATATATATATATATATATATATATATATATATATATATATATATATATATATATATATATATATATATATATAAATATATATATATATATATATATATATATATATATATATATATATATATATATATATATATATATATATATATATATATATATATATATATATATATATATATATATCTGTTTCCCATTTTAGAAAGTTAAAAAAAAATACAAGGAGGGGGGGATTTCTGGCCCCCCGCTCCCGTCCCCTCTATGGAAGCGGAAGTGGATCACAGGGTGGGGGAGGGGGCGAAAATTCTGGGAGCCTTGAAGAATGTGTGGAAGTCGAGAACATTATCTCGGAAAGCAAAAATGGGTATGTTTGAAGGAATAGTGGTTCCAACAATGTTGTATGGTTGCGAGGCGTGGGCTATGGATAGAGTTGTGCGCAGGAGGATGGATGTGCTGGAAATGAGATGTTTGATGACAATGTGTGGTGTGAGGTGGTTTGATCGAGTAAGTAACGTAAGGGTAAGAGAGATGTGTGGAAATAAAAAGAGCGTGGTTGAGAGAGCAGAGGAGGGTGTTTTGAAATGGTTTGGGCACATGGAGAGAATGAGTGAGGAAAGATTGACCAAGAGGATATATGTGTCGGAGGTGGAGGGAACGAGGAGAAGAGGGAGACCAAATTGGAGGTGGAAAGATGGAGTGAAAAAGATTTTTTGTGATCGGGGCCTGAACATGCAGGAGGGTGAAAGGAGGGCAAGGAATAGAGTGAATTGGATCGATGTGGTATACCGGAGTTGACGTGCTGTCAGTGGATTGAATCAGGGCATGTGAAGCGTCTGGGGTAAACCATGGAAAGCTGTGTAGGTATGTATATTTGCGTGTGTGGACGTATGTATATACATGTGTATGGGGGTGGGTTGGGCCATTTCTTTCGTCTGTTTCCTTGCGCTACCTCGTAAACGCGGGAGACAGCGACAAAGCAAGAAAAAAAAAGAATATATATATATATATATATATATATATATATATATATATATATAAGTATACTTATGTAAGTAGGAGAGATGGCCAGAGAGCGTTATTGGATTACGTGTTAATTGACAGGCGTGCGAAAGAGAGACTTTTGGATGTCAATGTGCTGAGAGGTGCAACTGGAGGGATGTCTGATCATTATCTTGTGGAGGCTAAGGTGAAGATTAGTATGGGTTTTCAGAAAAGAAGAGTGAATGTTGGGGTGAAGAAGGTGGTGAGAGTAAGTGAGCTTGGGAAGGAGACCTGTGTGAAGAAGTATCAGGAGAGACTGTGTACAGAATGGAAAAAGGTGAGAACAATGGAAGTAAGGGGAGTGGGGGAGGAATGGGATGTATTTAGGGAATCAGTGATGGATTGCGCAAAAGATGCTTGTGGCATGAGAAGAGTGGGAGGTGGGCTGTTTAGGAAGGGTAGTGAGTGGTGGGATGAAGAAGTAAGAGTATTAGTGAAAGAGAAGAGAGAGGCATTTGGACGATTTTTGCAGGGAAAAAATGCAATTGAGTGGGAGAAGTATAAAAGAAAGAGACAGGAGGTCAAGAGAAAGGTGCAAGAGGTGAAAAAAAGGGCAAATGAGAGTTGGGGTGAGAGACTATCAGTAAATTTTAGGGAGAATAAAAAGATGTTCTGGAAGGAGGTAAATAGGGTGCGTAAGACAAGGGAGCAAATGGGAACTTCAGTGAAGGGCGTAAATGGGGAGGTGATAACAAGTAGTGGTGATGTGAGAAGGAGATGGAATGAGTATTTTGAAGGTTTGTTGAATGTGTCTGATGACAGAGTGGCAGATATAGGGTGTTTGGGTCGAGGTGGTGTGCAAAGTGAGAGGGTTAGGGAAAATGATTTGGTAAACAGAGAAGAGGTAGTAAAAGCTTTGCGGAAGATGAAAGCCGGCAAGGCAGCAGGTTTGGATGGTATTGCAGTGGAATTTATTAAAAAAGGGGGTGACTGTATTGTTGACTGGTTGGTAAGGTTATTTAATGTATGTATGACTCATGGTGAGGTGCCTGAGGATTGGCGGAATGCGTGCATAGTGCCATTGTACAAAGGCAAAGGGGATAAGAGTGAGTGCTCAAATTACAGAGGTATAAGTTTGTTGAGTATTCCTGGTAAATTATATGGGAGGGTATTGATTGAGAGGGTGAAGGCATGTACAGAGCATCAGATTGGGGAAGAGCAGTGTGGTTTCAGAAGTGGTAGAGGATGTGTGGATCAGGTGTTTGCTTTGAAGAATGTATGTGAGAAATACTTAGAAAAGCAAATGGATTTGTATGTAGCATTTATGGATCTGGAGAAGGCATATGATAGAGTTGATAGAGATGCTCTGTGGAAGGTATTAAGAATATATGGTGTGGGAGGCAAGTTGTTAGAAGCAGTGAAAAGTTTTTATCGAGGATGTAAGGCATGTGTACGTGTAGGAAGAGAGGAAAGTGATTGGTTCTCAGTGAATGTAGGTTTGCGGCAGGGGTGTGTGATGTCTCCATGGTTGTTTAATTTGTTTATGGATGGGGTTGTTAGGGAGGTAAATGCAAGAGTCTTGGAAAGAGGGGCAAGTATGAAGTCTGTTGGGGATGAGAGAGCTTGGGAAGTGAGTCAGTTGTTGTTCGCTGATGATACAGCGCTGGTGGCTGATTCATGTGAGAAACTGCAGAAGCTGGTGACGGAGTTTGGTAAAGTGTGTGGAAGAAGAAAGTTAAGAGTAAATGTGAATAAGAGCAAGGTTATTAGGTACAGTAGGGTTGAGGGTCAAGTCAATTGGGAGGTGAGTTTGAATGGAGAAAAACTGGAGGAAGTGAAGTGTTTTAGATATCTGGGAGTGGATCTGTCAGCGGATGGAACCATGGAAGCGGAAGTGGATCATAGGGTGGGGGAGAGGGCGAAAATTTT
Source organism: Panulirus ornatus (assembly GCF_036320965.1). Classification (NCBI taxonomy): domain Eukaryota; kingdom Metazoa; phylum Arthropoda; class Malacostraca; order Decapoda; family Palinuridae; genus Panulirus; species Panulirus ornatus. Next base: position 14,332,419 of record NC_092249.1, on the reverse strand, counting down.
GGGAGCCTTGAAAAATGTGTGGAAGTCGAGAACATTATCCCGGAAAGCAAAAATGGGTATGTTTGAAGGAATAGTAGTTCCAACAATGTTGTATGGTTGCGAGGCGTGGGCTTTGGATAGAGTTGTGCGCAGGAGGATGGATGTGCTGGAAATGAGATGTTTGAGGACAATGTGTGGTGTGAGGTGGTTTGATCGAGTAAGTAACGTAAGGGTAAGAGAGATGTGTGGAAATAAAAAGAGCGTAGTTGAGAGAGCAGAAGAGGGTGTTTTGAAATGGTTTGGGCACATGGAGAGAATGAGTGAGGAAAGATTGACCAAGAGGATATATGTGTCGGAGGTGGAGGGAACGAGGAGAAGAGGGAGACCAAATTGGAGGTGGAAAGATGGAGTGAAAAGGATTTTGTGTGATCGGGGCCTGAACATGCAGGAGGGTGAAAGGAGGGCAAGGAATAGAGTGAATTGGAGCGATGTGGTATACAGGGGTTGACGTGCTGTCAGTGGATTGAATCAAGGCATGTGAAGCGTCCGGGGTAAACCAAGGAAAGCTGTGTAGGTATGTATATTTGCGTGTGTGGACGTGTGTATGTACATGTGTATGGGGGGGTTGGGCCATTTCTTTCGTCTGTTTCCTTGCGCTACCTCGCAAACGCGGGAGACAGCGACAAAGTATAAAAAAAAAAAAAAAAAATATATATATATTATATATATATATATATATATATAAGTATACTATGTAAAAAAAAAAAAAAAAAAAAAAAAAAAAAAAAAAAAAAAAAAAAAAAAAAAAAAAAAAAAAAAAAAAAAAAAAAAAAAAAAAAAAAAAAAAAAAAAAAAAAAGTGGGAGGTGGCTGTTTAGGAAGGGTAGTGAGTGGTGGGATGAAGAAGTAAGAGTATTAGTGAAAAGAGAAGAGAGAGGCATTTGGACGATTTTTGCAGGAAAAAATGCAATTGAGTGGGAGAAGTATAAAAGAAAGAGACAGGAGGTCAAGAGAAAGGTGCAAGAGGTGAAAAAAAGGTCAAATGAGAGTTGGGTGAGAGACTATCAGTTAAATTTTAGGGAGAATAAAAAGATGTTCTGGAAGGAGGTAAATAGGGTGCGTAAGACAAGGGAGCAAATGGGAACTTCAGTGAAGGGCGTAAATGGGGAGGTGATAACAAGTAGTGGTGATGTGAGAAGGAGATGGAATGAGTATTTTGAAGGTTTGTTGAATGTGTCTGATGACAGAGTGGCAGATATAGGGTGTTTGGGTCGAGGTGGTGTGCAAAGTGAGAGGGTTAGGGAAAATGATTTGGTAAACAGAGAAGAGGTAGTAAAAGCTTTGCGGAAGATGAAAGCCGGCAAGGCAGCAGGTTTGGATGGTATTGCAGTGGAATTTATTAAAAAAGGGGGTGACTGTATTGTTGACTGGTTGGTAAGGTTATTTAATGTATGTATGACTCATGGTGAGGTGCCTGAGGATTGGCGGAATGCGTGCATAGTGCCATTGTACAAAGGCAAAGGGGATAAGAGTGAGTGCTCAAATTACAGAGGTATAAGTTTGTTGAGTATTCCTGGTAAATTATATGGGAGGGTATTGATTGAGAGGGTGAAGGCATGTACAGAGCATCAGATTGGGGAAGAGCAGTGTGGTTTCAGAAGTGGTAGAGGATGTGTGGATCAGGTGTTTGCTTTGAAGAATGTATGTGAGAAATACTTAGAAAAGCAAATGGATTTGTATGTAGCATTTATGGATCTGGAGAAGGCATATGATAGAGTTGATAGAGATGCTCTGTGGAAGGTATTAAGAATATATGGTGTGGGAGGCAAGTTGTTAGAAGCAGTGAAAAGTTTTTATCGAGGATGTAAGGCATGTGTACGTGTAGGAAGAGAGGAAAGTGATTGGTTCTCAGTGAATGTAGGTTTGCGGCAGGGGTGTGTGATGTCTCCATGGTTGTTTAATTTGTTTATGGATGGGGTTGTTAGGGAGGTAAATGCAAGAGTCTTGGAAAGAGGGGCAAGTATGAAGTCTGTTGGGGATGAGAGAGCTTGGGAAGTGAGTCAGTTGTTGTTCGCTGATGATACAGCGCTGGTGGCTGATTCATGTGAGAAACTGCAGAAGCTGGTGACGGAGTTTGGTAAAGTGTGTGGAAGAAGAAAGTTAAGAGTAAATGTGAATAAGAGCAAGGTTATTAGGTACAGTAGGGTTGAGGGTCAAGTCAATTGGGAGGTGAGTTTGAATGGAGAAAAACTGGAGGAAGTGAAGTGTTTTAGATATCTGGGAGTGGATCTGTCAGCGGATGGAACCATGGAAGCGGAAGTGGATCATAGGGTGGGGGAGAGGGCGAAAATTTTGGGAGCCTTGAAAAATGTGTGGAAGTCGAGAACATTATCCCGGAAAGCAAAAATGGGTATGTTTGAAGGAATAGTAGTTCCAACAATGTTGTATGGTTGCGAGGCGTGGGCTTTGGATAGAGTTGTGCGCAGGAGGATGGATGTGCTGGAAATGAGATGTTTGAGGACAATGTGTGGTGTGAGGTGGTTTGATCGAGTAAGTAACGTAAGGGTAAGAGAGATGTGTGGAAATAAAAAGAGCGTAGTTGAGAGAGCAGAAGAGGGTGTTTTGAAATGGTTTGGGCACATGGAGAGAATGAGTGAGGAAAGATTGACCAAGAGGATATATGTGTCGGAGGTGGAGGGAACGAGGAGAAGAGGGAGACCAAATTGGAGGTGGAAAGATGGAGTGAAAAGGATTTTGTGTGATCGGGGCCTGAACATGCAGGAGGGTGAAAGGAGGGCAAGGAATAGAGTGAATTGGAGCGATGTGGTATACAGGGGTTGACGTGCTGTCAGTGGATTGAATCAAGGCATGTGAAGCGTCCGGGGTAAACCAAGGAAAGCTGTGTAGGTATGTATATTTGCGTGTGTGGACGTGTGTATGTACATGTGTATGGGGGGGTTGGGCCATTTCTTTCGTCTGTTTCCTTGCGCTACCTCGCAAACGCGGGAGACAGCGACAAAGTATAAAAAAAAAAAAAAAAAAATATATATATATATATATATATATATATATATATATATATATATATATATATATATATATATATTATCCCTGGGGATAGGGGATTAAGAATACTTCCCACGTATTCCCTGCGTGTTGTAGAAGGCGACTAAAAGGGGAGGGAGCGGGGGGCTGGAAATCCTCCCCTCTCGTTTTTTTTTTTTTTTTTTCAATTTTCCAAAAGAAGGAACAGAGAATTGGGCCAGGTGAGGGTATTCCCTCAAAGGCCCAGTCCTCTGTTCTTAACGCTACCTCGCTAATGCGGGAAATGGCGAATAGTTTGAAAGAAAAGAAAAGATATATATATATATATATATATATATATATATATATATATATATATATATATATATATATATATATATATATATATATATATATATATATATATTTTTTTTTTTTTTTTATACTTTGTCGCTGTCTCCCGCGTTTGCGAGGTAGCGCAAGGAAACAGACGAAAGAAATGGCCCAACCCCCCCCCCATACACATGTACATACACACGTCCACACACGCAAATATACATACCTACACAGCTTTCCATGGTTTACCCCAGACGCTTCACATGCCTTGATTCAATCCACTGACAGCACGTCAACCCCTGTATACCACATCGCTCCAATTCACTCTATTCCTTGCCCTCCTTTCACCCTCCTGCATGTTCAGGCCCCGATTACACAAAATCTTTTTCACTCCATCTTTCCACCTCCAATTTGGTCTCCCTCTTCTCCTCGTTCCCTCCACCTCCGACACATATATCCTCTTGGTCAATCTTTCCTCACTCATTCTCTCCATGTGCCCAAACCATTTCAAAACACCCTCTTCTGCTCTCTCAACCACGCTCTTTTTATTTCCACACATCTCTCTTACCCTTACGTTACTTACTCGATCAAACCACCTCACACCACACATTTTCCTCAAACATCTCATTTCCAGCACGTCCATCCTCCTGCGCACAACTCTATCCATAGCCCACGCCTCGCAACCATACAACATTGTTGGAACCACTATTCCTTCAAACATACCCATTTTTGCTTTCCGAGATAATGTTCTCGACTTCCACACATTTTTCAAGGCTCCCAAAATTTTCGCCCCCTCCCCCACCCTATGATCCACTTCCGCTTCCATGGTTCCATCCGCTGACAGATCCACTCCCAGATATCTAAAACACTTCACTTCCTCCAGTTTTTCTCCATTCAAACTTACCTCCCAATTGACTTGACCCTCAACCCTACTGTACCTAATAACCTTGCTCTTATTCACATTTACTCTTAACTTCCTTCTTCCACACACTTTACCAAACTCAGTCACCAGCTTCTGCAGTTTCTCACATGAATCAGCCACCAGCGCTGTATCATCAGCGAACAACAACTGACTCACTTCCCAAGCTCTCTCATCCCCAACAGACTTCATACTTGCCCCTCTTTCCAGGACTCTTGCATTTACCTCCCTAACAACCCCATATATATATATATATATATATATATATATATATATATATATATATATATATATATATATATATATATATATATATATATATATATATATATATATATATATATATATATATATATATATATATATATATATATATATATATCATTAATGATACTTTCACTTTCCACTTGTTTGAGTCGTGGACTCTACCTAAATCTTGCTAACAATGCCCTGGTACATTTAGCTAAGAAACTTAGTCGATACAAGAATATATTAAATTTCGTTCTGGCAATAAATGAGGATCTTGTTAACAATGTTGAAGTTGGAGAAAGTTTGTTACAAGTTATCACTAGCCAATTACTTCTGAGTTAACTGTCAACATTTCGTGTAATGCTGGTCAACGTCAGAATCGCGAAGGAAACAGCTGAGATTTCCAAATTTAGATAATCTTCGCGTTCGTGTTGAGAGACGAACTTGGGATGATGTCACTGATAAACACATTATGGAGATATCTTGTGAAAGCTTCAGTAAAACGTTCAAAGCAGTGGAGGGAACATTTGTTGCTAACGTATAGTAGATGTCTTCTTCCAATGCGATGCCAAATTGGTGGAACGGGGATATAAAGAATTTTTTTTTTCTGAGAAAGCATCATATTAAGAAACTCAGTGACCAATAACTCGCATGAGAGAGCAAATTATTTAAGTCTGCGTAATGAAACTGAGACTTAGGCATTAAAGTGAACGTCAGATGAAGCGTGTATTGCTGAACATAGCAGGAGCAACCCGAAGGAATATTATGAGTGATATAAACAAGATGAACATTACCCAGTCAACTGGTCCATAATGATGATAATATGGCGACTTGGCTCATGAAAATGAAGACATGACGAATATTATGAATATTCCTTTTTTTCTTTTAGGTTTTGCATTTATAACTGAAGGTAAAACTTATGTCTCAAAGCCAGTTCCATTTCTCAGAGTGGGAATCACTTCACGACGTATGAACATAAGAGATGAAGATGTGTTATCATCAACACTGAACATAAGAGATGAGGATGTTATCATGAACACTGAACATAAGAGATGAGGATGTTATCATCAACACTGAACATAAGAGATGAGGATGTTATCATGAACACTGAACATAAGAGATGAGGATGTTATCATCAACACTGAACATAAGAGATGAGGATGTTATCATGAACACTGAACATAAGAGATGAGGATGTTATCATCAACACTGAACATAAGAGATGAGGATGTTATCATCAACACTGAACATAAGAGATGAGGATGTTATCATCAACACTGAACATGAGAGATGAGGATGTGTTATCATGAACACTGAACATGAGAGATGAAGATGTGTTATCATCAACACTGAACATAAGAGATGAAGATGTGTTATCATCAACACAGAACATGAGAGATGAGGATGTTATCATGAACACTGAACATAAGAGATGATGTTATCATCAACACTGAACATGAGAGATGAGGATGCGTTATCATGAACACTGAACATGAGAGATGAATATGTGTTATCATCAACACTGAACATAAGGGATGAAGATGTGTTATCATCAACACTGAACATGAGAGATGAGGATGTTATCATGAACACTGAACATAAGAGATGAGGATGTTATCATGAAGACTGAACATAAGAGATGAAGATGTGTTATCATCAACACTGAACATGAGAGATGAGGATGTTATCATCAACACTGAACATAAGAGATGAGGATGTTATCATCAACACTGAACATAAGAGATGAGGATTTTATCATGAACACTGAACATAAGAGATGAGGATGTTATCATCAACACTGAACATGAGAGATGAGGACGTGTTATCATGAACACTGAACATAGGAGATGAGGAATGTTATCATCAACACTGAACATGAGAGATGAGGATGTTATCATGAACACTGAACATAAGAGATGAAGATGCGTTATCATCAACACTGAACATGAGAGATGAGGATGTTATCATCAACACTGAACATTGAGAGATGAGGATGTTATCATCAACACTGAACATAAGAGATGAAGATGTGTTATCATCAACACTGAACATAAGAGATGAAGATGTGTTATCATCAACACTGAACATGAGAGATGAAGATGTTATCATCAACACTGAACATGAGAGATGAGGATGTTATCATCAACACTGAACATGAGAGATGAAGATGTGTTATCATCAACACTGAACATAAGAGATGAAGATGTGTTATCATCAACACTGAACATGAGAGATGAAGATGTGTTATCATCAACACTGAACATGAGAGATGAGGATGTTATCATCAACACTGAACATGAGAGATGAGGATGTTATCATCAACACTGAACATGAGAGATGAGGATGTTATCATCAACACTGAACATGAGAGATGAAGATGTGTTATCATCAACACTGAACATGAGAGATGAGGATGTTATCATCAACACTGAACATGAGAGATGAGGATGTTATCATCAACACTGAACATGAGAGATGAAGATGTGTTATCATCAACACTGAACATGAGAGATGAGATGTTATCATCAACACTGAACATGAGAGATGAGGATGTTATCATCAACACTGAACATGAGAGATGAGGATGTTATCTTGAACACTGAACATGAGAGATGAAGATGTGTTATCATCAACACTGAACATGAGAGATGAAGATGTGTTTTCATCAACACTGAACATGAGAGATGAGGATGTTATCATCAACACTGAACATGAGAGATGAGGATGTTATCATCAACACTGAACATAAGAGATGAAGATGTGTTATAATCAACACTGAACATAAGAGATGAGGATATTATCATGAACACTGAACATAAGAGATGAAGATGTGTTATCATGAACACTGAACATAAGAGATAAAGATGTGTTATCATCAACACTGAACATAAGAGATGAGGATGTTATCATGAACACTGAACATAAGAGATGTGGATGTGTTATCATGAACACTGAACATGAGAGATGAAGATGTGTTATAATCAACACTGAACATGAGAGATGAAGATGTGTTATCAACACTGAACATGAGAGATGAGGATGTTATCATGAACACTGAACATAAGAGATGAGGACATGTTATCATCAACACTGAACATGAGAGATGAAGATGTGTTATCATCAACACTGAACATGAGAGATGAAGATGTGTTATCATCAACACTGAACATGAGAGATGAGGATGTTATCATCAACACTGAACATGAGAGATGAGGATGTTATCATGAACACTGAACATAAGAAATGAGGACGTGTTATCATCAACACTGAACTCCATGCGAGTAAATAAGACGACAAAACCAAAGATTATCTGTGGAAATTGAAAAAAAGGAGAAAATAAGATATTTACACACCTTGGCAACTCTGTAATAATTAATTGCTATAGGAAAAGTTTACGAGAAATATAATCTTGATAACATAACAACAACCATCTTGATAACATAACAACAACCATCTTGATAACATAACAACCATCTTGATAACATAACAACCATCTTGATAACATAACAACAACCATCTTGATAACATAACAACAACCATCTTGATAGCATAACAACAACCATCTTGATAACATAACAACAACCATCTTGATAACATAACAACAATCTTGATAACATAACAACAACCATCTTGATAACATAACAACAACCATCTTGATAACATGACAACCATCTTGATAACATAACAACAACCATCTTGATAACATGACAACCATCTTGATAACATAACAACCATCTTGATAACATAACAACAACCATCTTGATAACATAACAACCATCTTGATAACATAACAACAACCATCTTGATAACATAACAACAACCATCTTGATAACATAACAACCATCTTGATAATATAACAACAACCATCTTGATAACATAACAACAACCATCTTGATAACATGACAACCATCATGATAACATAACAACCATCTTGATAACATAACAACCATCTTGATAACATAACAACAACCATCTTGATAACATAACAACCATCTTGATAACATAACAACAACCATCTTGATAACATTACAACAACCATCTTGATAACATAACAACAACCATCTTGATAACATAACAACCATCTTGATAACATAACAACAACCATCTTGATAACATTACAACAACCATCTTGATAACATGACAACCATCATGATAACATAACAACCATCTTGATAACATAACAACCATCTTGATAACATAACAACCATCTTCATAACATAACAACAACCATCTTCATAACATAACAACCATCTTGATAACATAACAACCATCTTGATAATATAACAACCATCTTGATAACATAACAACAACAATCTTGATAACATAACAACCATCTTGATAATGTGACAACCATCTTGATAACATAACAACAACCATCTTGATAACATAACAACAACCATCTTGATAACTTAACAACCATCTTGATAACATGACAACCATCATGATAACATAACAACCATCTTGATAACATGACAACCATCATGATAACATAACAACAACCATCTTGATAACATAACAACCATCTTAATAACATAACAACAACCATCTTGATAACATGACAACCATCATGATAACATAACAATAACAATCTTGATAACATAACAACAACCATCTTGATAACATAACAACAACCATCTTGATAACATAACAACCATCTTGATAACATAACAACAACCATCTTGATAACATAACAACCATCTTGATAACATAACAACAACCATCATGATAACATAACAACCATCTTGATAACATAACAACAACCATCATGATAACATAACAACCATCTTGATAACATAAAAACCATCTTGATAACATAAGAACCATCTTGATAACATAAGAACCATCTTGATAACATAACAACCATCTTGATAACATAACAACCATCTTGATAATATAACAACCATCTTGATAACATAACAACCATCTTGATAACATAACAACAACCATCTTGATAACATAACAACCATCTTGATAATGTGACAACCATCTTGATAACATAACAACAACCATCTTGATAACATAACAACAACCATCTTGATAACATAACAACAACCATCTTGATAACATAACAACAACCATCTTGATAACTTAACAACCATCTTGATAACATGACAACCATCATGATAACATAACAACCATCTTGATAACATGACAACCATCATGATAACATAACAACAACCATCTTGATAACATAACAACCATCTTAATAACATAACAACAACCATCTTGATAACATGACAACCATCATGATAACATAACAATAACAATCTTGATAACATAACAACAACCATCTTGATAACATAACAACAACCATCTTGATAACATAACAACCATCTTGATAACATAACAACAACCATCTTGATAACATAACAACCATCTTGATAACATAACAACAACCATCATGATAACATAACAACCATCTTGATAACATAACAACAACCATCTTGATAACATAACAACAACCATCTTGATAACATAACAACCATCTTGATAATATAACAACCATCTTGATAACATAACAACCATCTTGATAAACCTTGGAACAATTTTGGTTATAATCACAACAAATCATTTACAACACTGTTATACAACACTGATATAGTGACAAAAATGCTCTACTCCACCACCATTATATCAGTGAATTACCTTACCCCATCAACACCACCATCACCACCACCATCACTACCCCATCACCATCACCTTCACCATCACCACCATCACCACCATCACCACCACCAATCCCATCACCACCACAACCATCACCATTTCCACCACTATCACCATCACGACCATCACCACCATCACCACCATCACCACATACTGTGCCACAAGCATGGTCACAAGCTACCACTCTCCATCACACCAAACTGCCTTTCTCCACCATGATAACCCCCCCCCCCCTACTGGGCCACAGTCGCCTCATAACAGTCTGGTGTTCTACTGTATCACAACCAACTGCCCTCCTCCTCCTCCACCCCCCCCCAGCAACACTACAACCTGGCCCACTACGTATTCACCCCCAGCAACACTACAACCTGGCCCACTACATATTCACCCCCAGCAACACTACAACCTGACCCACTACATATTCACCCCCAGCAACACTACAACCTGACCCACTACATATTCACCCCCAGCAACACTACAACCTGACCCACTACATATTCACCCCCAGCAACACTACAACCTGGCCCACTACATATTCACCCCCAGCAACACTACAACCTGACCCACTACATATTCACCCCCAGCAACACTACAACCTGGCCCACTACGTATTCACAAGTGTTCCTTCCCATCACTACTACACACTGCCTCATTACCACCACACCACCACAGCCAGGCACCACACCACCACAGCCAGACACCACACCACCACAGCCAGACACCACACCACCACAACCAGGCACCACACCACCACAGCCAGACACCACACCACCACAGCCAAGCACCACACCACCACAACCAAGCACCACACCACCACAGCCAGACACCACACCACCACAGCCAGACACCACACCACCACAGCCAGGCACCACACCACCACAGCCAGGCACCACACCACCACAACCAAGCACCACACCACCACAGCCAGGCACCACACCACCACAGCCAGGCACCACACCACCACAGCCAGACACCACACCACCACAGCCAAGCACCACACCACCACAGCCAAGCACCACACCACCACAGCCAAGCACCACACCACCACAGCCAGACACCACACCACCACAGCCAAGCACCACACCACCACAGCCAGGCACCACACCACCACAGCCAGGTACCACACCACCACAGCCAAGCACCACACCACCACAGCCAAGCACCACACCACCACAGCCAAGCACCACACCACCACAGCCAAGCACCACACTACCACAGCCAGACACCACACCACCACAGCCAAGCACCACACCACCACAGCCAAGCACCACACCACCACAGCCAAGCACCGCACCACCACAGCCAGACACCACACCACCACAGCCAGACACCACACCACCACAGCCAAGCACCACACCACCACAGCCAGACACCACACCACCACAGCCAGACACCACACCACCACAGCCAGACACCACACCACCACAGCCAAGCACCGCACCACCACAGCCAGACACCACACCACCACAGCCAGACACCACACCACCACAGCCAAGCACCACACCACCACAGCCAGACACCACACCACCACAGCCAGACACCACACCACCACAGCCAGACACCACACCACCACAGCCAAGCACCGCACCACCACAGCCAGACACCACACCACCACAGCCAGACACCACACCACCACAGCCAAGCACCACACCACCACAGCCAGACACCACACCACCACAGCCAGACACCACACCACCACAGCCAAGCACCGCACCACCACAGCCAGACACCACACCGCCACAGCCAGACACCACACCACCACAGCCAAGCACCAAACCACCACAGCCAGACACCACACCACCACAGCCAGGCACCACACCACCACAGCCAGGCACCACAACACCACTGCCAGACACCACACCACCACAGCCAGACACCACACCACCACAGCCAGACACCACACCACCACAGCCAGACACCACACCACCACAGCCAGACACCACACCACCACAGCCAGGCGCCACACCACCACAGCCAGGCACCACACCACCACAGCCAGACACAACACCACCACAGCCAGACACAACACCACCACAGCCAGACACCACACCACCACAGCCAGACACCACACCACCACACCACCACAGCCAGGCACCACACCACCACAGCCAGACACCACACCACCACAACCAGGCACCACACCACCACAGCCAGACACAACACCACCACAGCCAGACACAACACCACCACAGCCAGGTACCACACCACCACAGCCAAGCACCACACCACCACAGCCAGACACCACACCACCACAGCCAGGCACCACACCACCACAGCCAGACACCACACCACCACAGCCAGACACCACACCACCACAGCCAGTCACCACACCACCACAGCCAGACACCACACCACCACAGCCAGGTACCACACCACCACAGCCAAGCACCACACCACCACAGCTAGACACCAAACCACCACAGCCAGGCACCACACCACCACAGCCAAGCACCACACCACCACAGCCAAGCACCACACCACCACAGCCAGACACCACACCACCACAGCCAAGCACCACACCACCACAGCCAAGCACCACACCACCACAGCCAGACACCACACCACCACTGCCAGACACCACACCACCACAGCCAGGCACCACACCACCACAGCCAGACACCACACCACCACAGCCAGACACCACACCACCACAGCCAGACACCACACCACCACAGCCAGTCACCACACCACCACAGCCAGACACCACACCACCACAGCCAGGCACCACACCACCACAGCCAGACACCACACCACCACAGCCAGACACCACACCACCACAGCCAGGCACCACACCACCACAGCCAAGCACCACACCACCACAGCCAAGCACCACACCACCACAGCCAAGCACCACACCACCACAGCCAAGCACCACACCACCACAGCCAGACACCACACCACCACAGCCAGCACCACACCACCACAGCCAAGCACCACACCACCACAGCCAGACACCACACCACCACAGCCAGCACCACACCACCACAGCCAAGCACCACACCACCACAGCCAGCACCACACCACCACAGCCAGACACAACACCACCACAGCCAGACACAACACCACCACAGCCAGACACCACACCACCACAGCCAAGCACCACACCACCACAGCCAAGCACCACACCACCACAGCCAGACACCACACCACCACAGCCAGGCACCACACCACCACAGCCAGACACCACACCACCACAGCCAAGCACCACACCACCACAGCCAGACACCACACCACCACAGCCAGGCACCACACCACCACAGCCAAGCACCACACCACCACAGCCAAGCACCACACCACCACAGCCAGACACCACACCACCACAGCCAGACACCACACCACCACAGCCAGGCACCACACCACCACAGCCAGGCACCACACCACCACAGCCAGACACCACACCACCACAGCCAAGCACCACACCACCACAGCCAAGCACCACACAGGGACGTGATAATGGCCATAATTTCTCCCCACTTTACTTCACATCCCACAGGTCTCATACCTTCTGTCTCTCCCTCTGTCCCATCCCCTCCCTGTACAGGAAGGTTATTATCATCCTCTTTCATCCGAGCTTCTAATATAATCAAAATTCCAGCCAGCAGGCCCAGAGTCAAGAGTTGGTGAGTGTAGCTGGCCAGAGATGGTGTCTCGGTACTAATTACATGTTGTAGCTCGGGTTCCCACCCCTGCACACTGCGCTCCTGTCGTCTCTAATGTCAGTAACCTCATACATCTCTGGTGGTCTCTACTTCATACATCCCTGGTAGTCTCTACTTCATACATAGCTGGTGGTCTCTACTTCATACATCCCTTCTGGTTTCTACTTCATACGTCCCTGGTGGTCTCTACTTCATACATCCCTGGTGGTTTCTCCTTCAAACATCCCTGGCGGTCTGTACTTCATATATTCTTGGCGGTCTCTGCATCATATATTCCTGTCAGTCTCTTCTTCATAGATCCCTGGCGATCTCTACTTCATACATCCCTGGTGGTCCCTACATCATACATCCCTAGTGGTCTCTACTTCATACGTCCCTGGTGGTATCGATTTCATACATCCCTGTTGGTCTCTACTTAATACTTCACTGTTGGTATCTACTTCATACATCTCTGGTGGTCTTTACTTCGTACATCCCTTTTGATCTCTACTTCATATATTACTCTTGGTCTCTACATCATATATTCCTGGCAGTCTCTACTTCAAACATCCCTGGTGGTCTCTACTTCATACGTCACTGGTGGTCTCTACTTCATACATCTCTGGTGGTCTCTACTCCATACATCCCTGCTGGTCTCTACTTCATACATCCCTTTTGGTCTCTACTTCATACATTCCTCTTGGTCTCTACATCATACATTCCTGGCAGTCTCTACTTCAAACATCCCTGGCGGTCTCTACCTCATACATCACTAGTGGTATCTACTTCATACATTCCTGGTGGTCTCTACTTCATATATTGATGGTGGTTTCTACTTCATGCATCTCTTTTGGTCTCTACTTCAAACATCCCTGGCGGTGTCTACTTCATACATTTCTGATGGTCTCTTCCTCATATATCCCAGCTGATCTCTACTCCATACATGCCTTGTGGTATCTACTTCATACATCCCTTTTGGTCTCTACTTCAAACATCCCTGGCGGTCTCTACTTCATACATTTCTGATGGTCTCTTCCTCATATATCCCAGCTGATCTTTACTCCATACATGCCTGGTGGTATCTACTTCATACATCCTTGGTGGTCTTCTTCATACATCCCTGATGATCTCTCCTTCAGACATCCTTGGAGGTCTCTACTTCATACATCCCTGGTGGTGCCTACTTCATACATCCCTGATGGTCTTTACTTCATACATCCCTGGTGGTCTCTACATCATACATCCCTGGTGGTCTCTACTTAATACATCCCTGGTGGTCTCTACTTCATACATCCCTAGTGGTGTCTACTTCGTACATCCCTCTTGGTCTCTACTTCATACATCCCTGATAGTCTCTACTTCGTACATTCCTGGTGGTCTCTACTTCATACATCCCTGGTGGTATCTACTTCATACAACCCTGGTGGTCTCTACTTCATACAAATCTAGTGGTCTCTACTTCATACATCCCTGGAAGTCTCGACTTCATACATCCCTGGTGGTCTCTAATTCACATATCCCTGATGGTATCTATTTCATACATCCCTGGTGGTCTGCACTTCATTTATCCCTGGTGGTCTCTACTTCATACATCCCTGTTGGTATCTACTTCATACATCCCTGGTGGTCTCAACTTAATATATTGCTGGTGGTCTCTACTTCATACATCCCTCTCGGTCTCTACATCATACATTCTTGGCAATCTCTACTTCAAAAATCCTTCGCGGTCTCTACTTCATACATTTCTGGTGGTCTCTACCTCTTACATCCCTGATGGTTTTTACTTCATACATCCCTAGTGGCCTCTACTTCATACATTCCTGGTGGTGTTTGCTTCATACATCCTTGGTGGTCCATAATTCATACATCCCTGGTGGTCTCTACTTCATACATTCCTGGTGGTGTTTACTTCATACATCCCTGGTGGTTTCTACTTCATACATCCTCTTGGTCTCTAGTTCATACATCCTTGATGGTCTCTACTTCATACATCCCTGGCAGTCTCTACTTCACATATCCTTGGTGGTATCTACTTCATGAATCCCTGGCTGTATCTACCTCGTACCTGGCGGTCTCTACCTCATACATCCCTATCGGCCTCTACTTTATACATCTCTGGTGGTCTCTACTTTATACATCCCTGGCGTTATCTACCTCATACATCCCCGACGGTCTCTACCTCATACATTTCTGGCGGTCTGTACCTCATATATCCCTGGCGGTTTCTAGTTGATACATCCTTGGGGTCTCTACCTCATACATCCCTGGCGGTCTCTACCTTATGCATCACTTGTGATCTCTACTTCACACATCCCTGGTGGTCTCTGCCTCGTCCCTAGCGTTCTCTACATGATACACCCTTGGTGGTTTCAACCTCATACCTCCCTGATGGTCTTTACTTCATGCATCTCTGGTGTTCTCTGCTTCATACATCCCTGGCGGTATCTACCTCATGAATCCCAGGTGGTCTCTATCTCATAAATTCCTGACGGTCTCAACCTCATATATCCCTGGTGGTCTCTACCTTATGAATCCCTGGTGGTTTCTACCCCATGCATCGCTAATGGTCTCTACTTCATACATCCCTGGCGGTCTCTACCTCATACATCCTGGTGGTCTCTACCTCATGCATCTCTGGTGGTCTCTACCTCATGCATCCCTGGTGGTCTCTACTTCATACATCCCTGACGGTCTCTACCTTATACATCACTGGTGATCTTTACTTCATACATCCCTTGTGGTCTCTGCCTCGTCCATGGCGTTCTCTACCTGATACACCCTTAGTGGTTTCTACCTCATACATCCCTGATTGTCTTTACTTCATACACCTCTGGTGGTCTCTACTTCATACATCCCTGGCGGTCTCTACCTCATACATCCCAGGCGGTATCTACCTTATACGTCCCAGGTGGTTTCTATCTCATACTTCCTGGCGGTCTCTACCTCATATATACCTGGCGGTCTCTACCTCATGCATCCCTGGTGGTCTCTACTTCATATATCCCTGGTGGTCTCTACCTCATACATCCTGATGGTCTCTACTTCATACATCCCTGGCGGTCTCTACCTCATGTATCCCTGGTGGTCTCTACTTCATGCATCCCTGGCGGTCTCTACGACAAGCATCCCTGGCGGTCTCTACCTCATGCATCCCTGGTGGTCTCTACTTCATACATCCCTGGCGGTCTCTACGACAAGCATCCCTGGCGGTCTCTACCTCATGCATCCCTGGTGGTCTCTATTTCATACATCCCTGGTGGTCTCTACTTCATACATCCCTGGCGGTCTCTACCTCTTGCATCACTGGTGGTCTCTACTTCATACATCCCTGGTGGTCTCTACTTCATACATCCCTGGCGGCCTCTACCTCATGCATCCCTGGTGGTCTCTACTTCATACATCCCTGGCGGCCTCTACCTCATGCATCCCTGGTGGTCTCTACTTCATACATCCCTGGCGGTCTCTACTTCATACATCGCAAGTGGTCTTTGTCAGAATGATCTGGCGTATTCTTGGCCAGCCGGCGCTGGTTTAATACCCAGTTCTCTGACGTTATCTGGTCTCTATGGTCTCTGGTTTTCTAGGTTTCTTGCATGTTTTGATACTTAAATGTCTTTATATGTGATTATCGTTGGGTCTCCTGTTCTCTGTCTGATGTTATCTCTCTTATCTCTTGTCTCGTCACGAACAGTGAGACAATTGTGTCTTTAAAATGTCATAACTTCGACCACCATGATACCTGGTTCCTCTATCATGTCTTATCTCGATTGTTCTTTAATTCTTTTTTGTATGTCTCGTTCTCGACATGGTTTCTTCCTTGTTCTCTAGGACGACTCTTGAGTACGACTTTTGAGTACGACGGTACGACTCTTGAACACGACGGTGCGACTCTTGAGCACGACGGTACGACCCTTGAGCACGACGGTACGACCCTTGAGCACGACGGTACGACCCTTGAGCACGACGGTATGACCCTTGAGTACGACGGTGCGATGATATGGTCTTTGAACTATAGTGTGAGGCCACACCATCATGCCCAAGGATCATACCACCGTGTTCAGTGGTAGTACCGCCGTGTTCAAAGGTCGTAACACCGTGTTCAAAGGTCGTAACACCGGGTGTAAGGGTCGTAACACCGGGTGTAAGGATCGTACCACCGTGTTCAAGGGTCGTGCCATCGTGCTCAAGGGTCGTACCGTCGTAGGTCACAAGGTCAGATGTATCTTTGTTTTTGTTCAGTAGACAGTGGAGGAGGAGGAGGAGGAGGAGGCCAGACACACAGTGTAGGAGGAGGAGGAGGAGGAGGAGGCCAGACACACAGTGTAGGAGGAGGAGGAGGAGGCCAGACACACAGTGTAGGAGGAGGAGGAGGAGGAGGCCAGACACAGTGTAGGAGGAGGAGGAGGAGGAGGCCAGACACAGTGTAGGAGGAGGAGGAGGAGGAGGAGGCCAGACACACAGTGTAGGAGGAGGAGGAGGAGGAGGAGGCCAGACACACAGTGTAGGAGGAGGAGGAGGAGGAGGCCAGACACACAGTGTAGGAGGAGGAGAAGGAGGCCAGACACACAGTGTAGGAGGAGGAGGAGGAGGAGGCCAGACACACAGTGTAGGAGGAGGAGGAGGAGGCCAGACACACAGTGTAGGAGGAGGAGGAGGAGGAGGAGGAGGCCAGACACACAGTGTAGGAGGAGGAGGAGGAGGAGGAGGCCAGACACACATTGTAGGAGGAGGAGGAGGAGGAGGCCAGACACACAGTGTAGGAGGAGGAGGAGGAGGCAAGACACACACACATCTGGTCATCATGACAGATGATACCAGCCAAGTGTGGCTGTAGCGGACGTGTGAGGAACTGTAGCTGATGTATGGATGTAGACGGGAGGTGTGAGGAGAGAGAGAAAGAGAGAGAGAGAGAGAGAGAGAGAGAGAGAGAGAGAGAGAGAGAGAGAGAGAGAGAGAGAGAGAGAGAGAGAGAGAGAGAGAGAGAGAGAGAGAGAGAGAGAGAGAGAGAGAGAGAGAGAGAGAGAGTGTATGGTACACCTGTACATATGTTGTGTCAACACTATACTCTTAACATTATTCATTAATTATGGTAATCTTCGTTCTTTATTCTCTAATTATTCGTTCATATAGTTACTCTAGATCCACATAGATCAGTTCTTCTGTTATAGACTTTAGTAGTAATGTTCTCTGTGCGCAGGTCTGCTGATGTTCCAGTATATATACATTCGCAGGTTTCAATATAAATCAATTCACAATATTTCTGTATACGAGAGCGTGTCAGTACTCATTTGGTGTATGTTACTGGTGAGTAGCCAGCGCACGCGGGCTGAAGCTACAGTGTCTGTCTTAGTTGTAGTTTATACAAGCATGGGACGTGATGTATTGCCATATGTTCATGAAATATGTGCTATGTCTACACATGGGTTGAGTCAACGTATGTATTATGTCCACATATGTGTTGTGCTGACGTATGGGGTCTGTATTGTGCCCACATATGTCGTGTCCACGACACATTGTGACAACATATGAGGTATGTACAAATACATGATGTATTCCACATATGTGTTATGTCTACATATATCCTTCATGTATGTACTGGTGGATTTATGACGTCACAGATTCATGAAAACCTTCCACACATGGTTTCCATGGTTTACCCCAGACGCTTCAATCCATTGACAGCACGTCGACCCCGGTATAAAACATCGTTCCAGTTCACTCTATTCCTTGCACGCCTTCCACCCTCCTGCATGTTCAGGCCCCGATCGCTCAAAACCTTTTTCACTCCATCCTTCCACCCTCAATTTGGTCTCCCACTTCTCGTTCCCTCCACCTCCGACACATATATCCTCTTGGTCAATCTTTCCTCACTCATTCTCTCCATGTGCCCAAACCATTTCAAAACACCCTCTTCTGCTCTCTCAATCACGCTCTTATTATTCCCACACATCTCTCTTACCCTTACGTTACTCACTCGATCAAACCACCTCACACCACACATTGTCATCAAACATCTCATTTCCAGCACATCCATCCTCCTGCGCACAACTCTATCCATAGCCCACGCCTCGCAACCATACAACATTGTTGGAACCACTATTCCTTCAAACATACCCATTTTTGCTTTCCGAGATAATGTTCTCGAGTTTAACTCATCATCGGACATAACAGGGAAGATCATTGTGTCTTCGATAGGTCATCACAAGTATGATCACCTACTTGTGATGACCTATCATTCGAGCCTGGAGGACGAGTCTCCCTACGCTCGGTGTTGGGTCGTCGTGTGCTCGAGTGTGGTCAACAGGTCGTCGTGTGGCTGGTGGTGTCGCCCTGGCCTCGCTGGCTCACCTTGCTCCAGTCGTCCACCACACTGGTGCCACATGGATAACACATCTGGAACAAGTGTCTCGCTCACTTCATGTTATGGTTTCTGGTTGTTCTGGTCTTGATTCGTTCAAAGAACTGTTCATTACAGACGTCATCAACTGGTTGATATGTAAACGTTATGATCAGGTCACTACTGTATCTTTTCTCTTCCACTTTAAAGCCTCCAGCTCTTCCCTATAGTTCAGGCCTCTCAATCAGTGTACCATCTTTGTTGTCATCCTGGGAATCTTGTGTCTTCCTCCTTCTTAAAGCAGAGTGACCCAACATGAGAACATGATCCTGGTGGTAGCTTGGTGTGCCCAGCTTGCTCACTACATCCTTACTCACGTCCTGCAATGTATTTCCAGTGTTTACCAGCAGACAGTTGGTCTCCTTTACTGTTCTCCTGATGTGGGACTCCAGTAGGAGGTTAGGGATCATGTCGCCTCCTACATCCCGATCCCACACACATTTCTGCTCCTTTGTTCCTGCTGGATGTTGTTCATATTGAGATCTTCCCTCAGTGTGATCCATGATCCAGCCTCAATTATGTACATTTACTCAAGTTGAATTCATCAACCATTTGTCAAACCACAGTCTGCATGGATCCTCTTGCGTAAGTTGACACTTCCTGCATGACACTGGCATCACCTGTGAATATATTCAGGCACACCTACAACCTCACGTGCATGACCGTCTCTTCCAGGCCCTCACAGTCGTCAGGGAGAGCAGTGTGTGGCTCACGTTATCCTCCTGGCTTAATGCCAGGTACAAGGCTCGCCCTCACTCCCTCCCTCACTCACTGTCTTGATATCTTCACGTTATACAGCGACGTCTTGTACATCTCACGTGGCTTGTCACATGTACCTGGACACAATGCCTAGTGTACCATAGCGTACCTGGACACATATTGTCCAGTGTACCTGGACACATATTGTCCAGTGTACCTGGACACATTTTGTCCAGTGTACCTGGACACATATTGTCCAGTGTTCCTAAGCACATATTATCTGGTGTCAACATATATCTATATCTTATATTTATTTTGCTTCGTCGCTGTCTCCCGCGTTAGCGAGGTAGCGCAAGGAAACAGACGAAAGAATGGCCCAACCCACCCACATACACATTTATATACATACACGTTCAGACACGCAAATATACATACCTATACATCTTAACGTATACATATACATACACACACAGACATACACATATACATAATTCATACTGTCTGCCTTTATTCATTCCCATCGCCACCCCGCCACACATGAAATAACAACCCCTCAATCCCTCATGTGTGCGAGGTAGCGTTAGGAAAGGAAAACAAAGGCCACATTCGTTCACACTCAGTCTCTAGCTGTCATGTAATAATGCACCGAAACCACAGCTCCCTTTCCACATCCAGGCCCCACAGAACTTTCCATGGTTTACCCCAGACGCTTCACATGCCCTGGTTCAATCCATTAACAGCACATCGACCCCGGTATACCACATCGTTCCAATTCACTCTATTCCTTGCACGCCTTTCACCCTCCTGCATGTTCAGGCCCCGATCACTCAAAATCTTTTTCACTCCATCTTTCCACCTCCAATTTGGTCTTCCACTTCTCGTTCCCTTCACCTCTGACACATGTATCCTCTTGGTCAATCTTGCCTCACTCATTCTCTCCATGTGACCAAACCATTTCAAAACACCCTCTTCTGCTCTCTCAACCATATTCTTTTTATACCACACATCTCTCTTACCCTATTATTACTTACTCGATCAAACCACCTCACACCACATATTGTCCTCAAACATCTCATTTCCAGCACATGCACCTTCCTCCGCACAACTCCATCCATAACTCACGCCTCGCAACCATACAGCATTGTTGGAACCACTATTCCTTCAAACATACCCATTTTTGCTTTCCGAGATAATGTTCTCGACTTCCGCACATTCTTCAATGCTCCCAAAATTTTCGCCCCCTCCCCCACCCTATGATTCACTTCCGCTTCCATGGTTCCATCCGCTGCCAGATCCACTCCCAGATACCTAAAACACTTCACTTCCTCTAGTTTTTCTCCATTCAAAGTTACCTCCCAATTGATTGTCCCTCAACCCTACTGTACCTAATAATCTTGCTCTTATTCACATTTACTTTCAGCTTTCTTCTTTCACACAATTTACCAAACTCAGTCACCAGCTTCTGCAGTTTCTCACATGAATCAGCCATCAGCGCTGTATCATCAGCGAACAACAACTGACTCACTTCCGAAGCTCTCTCATCCACAATTGAGTGCATACTTGCCCCTCTTTCTAAAACTCTTGCATTTACCTCCCTAACAACTCCATCCATAAACAAATTAAACAACCTTGGAGGCATCACACACCCCTGCCGCAAACTTACAATCACTGAGAACCAATCACTTTCCTCTCTTCCTACACGTACACATGCCTTACATCCTCGATAAAAACTTTTCACTGCCTCTAACAACTTGCGTCCCACACCATATATTCTTAATACCTTCCACAGAGCATCTCTATCAACTCTATCATAGCCTTCTCCAGATCCATAAATGCTACATAAAAATCCATTTGCTTTTCTAAGTATTTCTCACAGACATTCGTCAAAGCAAACACCTGATCCACACATCCTCTACCACTTCTGAAAACATATATATATATATATGAAAACATATATATATATCATCAGTACCAGGATGGTCAATACATTATATGTCTATATGGACATATATCAGCAGTACCAGGATGGCCAATACATTATAGTATGGACATATGTCATCAGCAACAGAATGGTCAATACATTACAATATTGACATATATCATCAGCACCAGGATGGTCAATACATTACAATATTGACATATATCATCAGTACCACGATGGACAATACATTACAATATGGACATATATCATCAGTACCAGGATGGTCAAAGCATTACAATATGGACAGATAACATCAGTACCAGGATGGTCAATACATTACAATATGGACATATATCATCAGTACCAGGATGGTCAATACATTACAATATGGACAGATGTCATCAGTACCAGGATGGTCAATACATTACAATATGGAGAGATATCATATGTATCAGGATGGTCAATACATTACAATATGGAGAGATATCATATGTATCAGGATGGTCAATACATTATAATATCACGTTAATACACACGTCCATGTTCTTGCGGGCCTCCTCACCTCTGGTCCTGGAGATGTAGCGTCTTCCATGATCACAACTGATCTTCCAGATTAACGCATATCCTTACATCCACCAGGACTCTACCTTCTGAACCTTACATCCTCCAGGACTCTACCTTCTGAACCTTACATCCACCAGGACTCTACCTTCTGAACCTTACATCCTCCAGGACTCTACCTTCTGAACCTTACATCCTCCAAGACTCTACCTTCTGAACCTTACATCCTCCAGGACTCTACCTTCTGAACCTTACATCCTCCAGGACTCTACCTTCTGAACCTTACATCCTCCAGGACTCTACCTTCTGAACCTTACATCCTCCAGGACTCTACCTTCTGAACCTTACATCCTCCAGGACTCTACCTTCTGAACCTTACATCCACCAGGACTCTACCATCTGAACCTTACATCCTCCAAGACTCTACCTTCTGAACCTTACATCCTCCAAGACTCTGCCTTCTGAACCTTACATCCTCCAAGACTCTACCTTCTGAACCTTACATCCTCCAGGACTCTGCCTTCTGAACCTTACATCCTCCAGGACTCTACCTTCTGAACCTTACATCCTCCAAGACTCTACCTTCTGAACCTTACATCCTCCAGGACTCTACCTTCTGAACCTTACATCCTCCAGGACTCTACCTTCTGAACCTTACATCCTCCAGGACTCTACCTTCTGAACCTTACATCCTCCAGGACTCTACCTCCTGAACCTTACATCCTCCAGGACTCTACCTTCTGAACCTTACATCCACCAGGACTCTACCATCTGAACCTTACATCCTCCAAGACTCTACCTTCTGAACCTTACATCCTCCAAGACTCTGCCTTCTGAACCTTACATCCTCCAAGACTCTACCTTCTGAAGCTTACATCCTCCAGGACTCTGCCTTCTGAACCTTACATCCTCCAAGACTCTACCTTCTGAACCTTACATCCTCCAAGACTCAACCTTCTGAACCTTACATCCTCCAAGACTCTGCCTTCTGAACCTTACATCCTCCAAGACTCTGCCTTCTGAACCTTACATCCTCCAAGACTCTACCTTCTGAACCTTACATCCTCCAAGACTCTGCCTTCTGAACCTTACATCCTCCAAGACTCTACCTTCTGAACCTTACATCCTCCAAAACTCTGCCTTCTGAACCTTACATCCTCCAAGACTCTACCTTCTGAACCTTACATCCACCAGGACTCTACCTTCTGAACGTTACATCCACCAGGACTCTGCCTTCTGAACCTTACATCCTCCAAGACTCTGCCTTCTGAACCTTACATCCTCCAAGACTCTACCTTCTGAACCTTACATCCACCAGGACTCTACCTTCTGAACCTTACATCCTCCAAGACTCTGCCTTCTGAACCTTACATCCTCCAGGACTC
This sequence comes from Panulirus ornatus, assembly GCF_036320965.1. Lineage (NCBI taxonomy): Eukaryota > Metazoa > Arthropoda > Malacostraca > Decapoda > Palinuridae > Panulirus > Panulirus ornatus. The sequence goes on along the minus strand of NC_092249.1, from coordinate 14,307,645 downwards.
TACCTTCTGAACCTTACATCCACCAGGACTCTGCCTTCTGAACCTTACATCCTCCAAGACTCTACCTTCTGAACCTTACATCCTCCAGGACTCTACCTTCTGAACCTTACATCCTCCAGGACTCTGCCTTCTGAACCTTACATCCTCCAGGACTCTACCTTCTGAACCTTACATCCTCCAAGACTCTGCCTTCTGAACCTTATATCCTCCTAGACTCTACCTTCTGAACCTTACATCCTCCAGGACTCTGCCTTCTGAACCTTACATCCTCCAAGACTCTGCCTTCTGAACCTTACATCCTCCAAGACTCTACCTTTTGAACCTTACATCCTCCAAGACTCTGCCTTCTGAACCTTACATCCTCCAGGACTCTACCATCTGAACCTTACATCCTTCATGACTCTACCATCTGAACCTTACATCCTCCAAGACTCTGCCTTCTGAACCTTACATCCTCCAAGACTCTACCTTTTGAACCTTACATCCTCCAAGACTCTGCCTTCTGAACCTTACATCCTCCAGGACTCTACCATCTGAACCTTACATCCTTCATGACTCTACCATCTGAACCTTACATCCTTCATGACTCTACCATCTGAACCTTACATCCTCCAGGACTCTACCATCTCAAACTGACGAAGTTTTCTCGTGATGATTTTGTGGGAGAGTTCAAGATGGTTTCTTGCCTTGTCTACACTATATGTTTTCTTTTATCAACGTTTCTGTGTTCGTTATTTCTTACCTGGTAATCCTCGTTCCTCGTTCACTCATGCCATACCAACGCTGACTGGCTGACTGGATGAATGGCTGACTGGATGACTGGCTGACTGGATGACTGGCTAACTGGATGACTGGATGACTGGCTGACTGGATGACTGGCTGACTGGATGACTGGCTGACTGGATGACTGGCTGACTGGATGGAGCATTGCGTATCTTCCTCAGTCACATCGCACTACTCCTTCAGTGAGTCACCACACCGTCTGTACCTTCAGTGAGTCACCACACCGTCTGTACCTTCAGTGAGTCACCACACCGTCTGTACCTTCAGTGAGTCACCACACCGTCTGTACCTTCAGTGAGTCACCACTCCGTGTGTACCTTCAGTGAGTCACCACTCCGTGTGTACCTTCAGTGAGTCACCACACCGTCTGTACCTTCAGTGAGTCACCACTCCGTGTGTACCTTCAGTGAGTCACCACACCGTCTGTACCTTCAGTGAGTCACCACTCCGTGTGTACCTTCAGTGAGTCACCACACCGTGTGTACCTTCAGTGAGTCACCACTCCGTGTGTACCTTCAGTGAGTCACCACTCCGTGTGTACCTTCAGTGAGTCACCACACCGTGTGTACCTTCAGTGAGTCACCACTCCGTGTGTACCTTCAGTGAGTCACCACACCGTCTGTACCTTCAGTGAGTCACCACACCGTCTGTACCTTCAGTGAGTCACCACACCGTCTGTACCTTCAGTGAGTCACCACTCCGTGTGTACCTTCAGTGAGTCACCACACCGTCTTTACCTTCAGTGAGTCACCACTCCGTGTGTACCTTCAGTGAGTCACCACACCGTCTGTACCTTCAGTGAGTCACCACTCCGTGTGTACCTTCAGTGAGTCACCACACCGTCTGTACCTTCAGTGAGTCACCACACCGTGTGTACCTTCAGTGAGTCACCACTCCGTCTGTACCTTCAGTGAGTCACCACACCGTGTGTACCTTCAGTGAGTCACCACTCCGTGTGTACCTTCAGTGAGTCACCACTCCGTGTGTACCTTCGTTCTGTGTTTGTGGTTACAGAGGCCATCGTCCTGCTCCTTGCTCCTATGATGTCCCTAAGATGACCCCATGATGACCCTATGATGACCCCATGATGACCCTATGATTAACCTATGATGACCCCATGATGACCCTACGATGACCCTATGATGACCCCATGATGACCCTACAATGATCCATGATGACCCCATGATGACCCCATGATGACCCTTTGAAGACCCCATTATGACCCCATGATGACCCTATGATTACCCTATGACGTGCCCATAATGACCCCATGATGACCCTATGATTACCCTATGATGACCCCATGATGACCCTATGATGACCCCATGATGACTCTATGATGACCCCATGATGACCCTATGATGACCCTTTGATGACCCCATGATGACCCCATGATGACCCTATGATTACCCTATGACG
>NC_092249.1:14297943-14302943 GCF_036320965.1 Panulirus ornatus | reverse complement strand
CCTGGAGGAAGGTGAGAGTGGAGGACTACAACCCCACCTGAGGCTACAACAGCCACCTGGAGGAAGGTGAGAGTGGAGGACTACAACCCCACCTGAGGCTACAACAGCCACCTGGAGGAAGGTGAGAGTGGAGGACTACAACCCCACCTGAGGCTACAACAGCCACCTGGAGGAAGGTGAGAGTGGAGGACTACAACCCCACCTGAGGCTACAACAGCCACCTGGAGGAAGGTGAGAGTGGAGGGCTACAACCCCACCTGAGGCTACAACAGCCACCTGGAGGAAGGTGAGAGTGGAATACTACAACCCCACCTGAGGCTACAACAGCCACCTGGAGGAAGGTGAGAGTGGAGGGCTACAACCCCACCTGAGGCTACAACAGCCACCTGGAGGAAGGTGAGAGTGGAATACTACAACCCCACCTGAGGCTACAACAGCCACCTGGAGGAAGGTGAGAGTGGAGGGCTACAACCCCATCTGAGGCTACAACAGCCACCTGGAGGAAGGTGAGAGTGGAGGACTACAACCCCACCTGAGGCTACAACAGCCACCTGCGCCAGCTGGCTGGGGTACGTCACACGGGCCACGGTACCAGCTGGATCACTGAGTCCTCACTACCCTTCCCCTACACCAAGGTGGTAGTGTGGCCCCAGGCGCCTCTCATCTACTACCAGGTGGTGCCACCTGACACCAGGTGCCACCTGTCACCATACGCCACCTACATGAGGAGAGACCATCATGACGAGGGACCATCATGATGAGGGACCATCATGATGAGGGACCATCATGACGAGAGACCATCATGATGAGGGACCATCATGATGAGGGACCATCATGAGGAGGGACCATCATGAGGAGGGACCATCATGATGAGGGACCATCATGATGAGGGAACATCATGATGAGGGACCATCATGATGAGGGACCATCATGACGAGGGACCATCATGATGAGGGACCATCATGATGAGGGACCATCATGACGAGGGACCATCATGATGAGGGACCATCATGATGAGGGAACATCATGATGAGGGACCATCATGAGGAGGGACCATCATGATGATGGACCATCATGATGAGGGACCATCATGATGAGGGACCATCATGATGAGGGGCCATCATGATGAGGGACCCTCATGAGGAGGGACCATCATGATGAGGGACCATCATGATGAGGGACTATCAAGATGAGGGACCATCATGAGGAGGGACCATCATGAGGAGGGACCATCATGAGGAGGGACCATCATGATGAGGGACCATCATGATGAGGGACTATCAATATGAGGGACCATCATGATGAGGGACCATCATGATGAGGGACCATCATGATGAGGGACCATCATGATGAGGGACCATCATGATGAGGGACCATCATGATGAGGGACCATCATGAGAGGGACCATCATGATGAGGGACCATCATGATGAGGGACCATCATGATGAGGGACCATCATGATGAGGGACCATCATGAGGAGGGACCATCATGATGAGGGACCATCATGATGAGGGACCATCATGATGAGGGACCATCATGAGGAGGGACCATTATGAGAAAAGACCATCATATCATGAGGAGGGACCATCATAATGAGGGACCATCATGAGGAGGGACCATCATGATGAGGGACCATCATGACGAGGGACCATCATGATGAGGGACCATCATAATGAGGGACCATCATGATGAGGGACCATCATAATGAGGGACCATCATGATGTGGGACTATCATGAGGAGGGACCATCATGATGAAGGACCATCATGATGAGGGACCATCATGATGAGGGACCATCATGATGTGGGACTATCATGAGGAGGGACCATCATGAGGAGGGACCATCATGAGGAGGGACCATCATGAGGAGGAACCATCATGAGAAGAGACTCTCATATCATGAGGGGACCATCATAATGAGGGACCATCATGATGAGGGACTATCATGAGGAGGGACCATCATGATGAAGGACCATCATGAGGAGGAACCATCATGAGGAGGGACCATCATGATGAGGGACCATCATGAGGAGGGACCATCATGAGGAAGGACCATCATGAGGAGGGACCATCATGATGAAGGACCATCATGAGGAGGAACCATCATGAGGAGGGACCATCATGAGGAAGGACCATCCTCATCATGCTTTGCCTCATCCCTTCCTCCTTGGTATGAGGTGTCACGTCACGCCACTGCTGGTAACTTTCATCCTCACAGATCAACACTGACGGTTGTAGTGTCCTTAACTCCATCCGTGGGTTCCGCCTCTCTGCCAAGTAAACCATCGACCTACATGTGCACACAGACCATCATGTACATACATGTGCACACACATCATCATGTACCTACATGTGCACACAGACCATCATGTACATACATGTGCACACACATCATCATGTACCTACATGTGCACACAGACCATCATGTACATACATGTGCACACACATCATCATGTACCTACATGTGCACACAGACCATCTTGTACGTACATGAGCACACAGTTCATCATGTACCTACATGTGCACACAGATCATCATGTACGTACATGTGCACACAGATCATCATGTACCTACATGTGCACACAGATTATCATGTACGTACATGTGCGCACAGACCATCATGTACGTACATGTGCACACAGATCATCATGTACGTACATGTGCACACAGATCATCATGTACGTACATGTGCACACAGATCATCATGTACGTACATGTGCACACAGATCATCATGTACGTACATGTGCACACTGACCATCATGTACGTACATGTGCACACTGACCATCATGTACGTACATGTGCACACAGACCATCATGTACGTACATGTGCACTCATGCGTCACGTTCATGTGTTCGTACCTGTAGTGGTGCTGTTCTCCCGTCTCACCTCAGTTCTCGTCTCCCCCTTAATGCACCTCTCTCTCTCTCTCTCTCTCTCTCTCTCTCTCTCTCTCTCTCTCTCTCTCTCTCTCTCTCTCTCTCTCTCTCTCTCTCTCTCTCTCTCACACAGACCCTCGTGACCTGCAACTTTCCCAGCCTGCTTACCGCCTCCACACTACTTACTCTCAGACCAAACTTAATTTATGGCTTGATTACATCCAACAATTTTTTCTTATTTATCAGCGAGAGTTTGTTTGACGTGTCTACAAGGCGACATGTTTGTACCTTGGCATGTCTACACTTGACATGTCTGTAGCCTGGTGCGTCGACTCCTTGATGTGTCTATATAAGTTTGGAATGTCTATAGCTTGGAATGTGTATAGCCAAGCATGGTATGTCTATATCATGGTTCACCTATAACCTGTCGTGTCTATAGTTGATGTGTTTATAGCTGAGCATTGTTATAGTTTGCAATGTCTATACTTTAGCATGTCTATATCCTGGCGTGTCTAAAGCTTGGCTTATCTATAGTTTAACATATCTATGGAGTTGTCATTAGCAACAATTTCAAACACACTAGACAGTGTCAAGCAGTAAGTAAAAAAGATAACCAAATGTTAGGTTTCATAGCCAGGAACATAGATTACATGACACCAGAAACAATTCTCACACTTTATAATTCTCTAGTAAGACCACACCTTGAATATGTGGTCCAGTTTTGGTCCCAAACTATATTAAGGACGAGGAATAATTAGAGCAAGTACAAAGACGCGCGACAAAATTGATCCCATTCTATATAAATCTGACATACGAAGAGAGACTAAAACGATTGGATCTTCTCCCTTAAAAAACGTAGACTTCGCGGCGACTTGATCCAAGTGTTCAAAATTGTGAATAAGTTTGATAAAGTAAATCACAAACATCTTTTCTCGAAATACAAGAAGATACAGTTACCAAGACAAATGGAATAAAACTCAAAGCTAAAATATGTAGTACGGACGTGGGAAAAAGCTTCTTTTCCTGTAGCTGTGTTGAGTTACCGTCAGACGTAGTGAATGTTAAGACTATAAATAACTTCAAAAGTCGTTTATATAAATATTCTATGAATTCAGGTAAACTTTGAGAAAAACGCCAGAAATAGACGTATAAACGACAGCGGTAACAGGGACACTGGAAAGCTAATGTGCAGCAGCGGGAAGTCGGTGATGATGAGAAATACATCATTTTTTCATCTAAGTTGAACAATTTTTTAGTTGTACCAGACAACCAGTTGTGGCCTAATCATGCTTCCTGTTCTCTGTCTTTATCATGTAAACATTGGGCTCTGCCTTTGTCTAATATCTTCTCTACCAATCATCACTGATCATCAATACTCTGCCAATCATCACTGATCATCAATACTCTGCCAATCATCACTGATCATCAATACTTCGCCTATCATCACTGGTCATCAATACTCTGCCAATCATCACTGATCATCAATACTTCGCCTATCATCACTGATCATCAATACTCTGCCAATCATCACTGATCATCAATACTCTGCCAATCATCACTGAATCATCAATACTCTGCCAATCATCACTGATCATCAATACTCTGCCAATCATCACTGATCATCAATACTTCGCCTATCATCACTGATCATCAATACTCTGCCAATCATCACTGATCATCAATACTCTGCCAATCATCACTGATCATCAATACTTCGCCAATCATCACTGATCATCAATACTCTGCCAATAATCACTGATCATCAATACTCTACCAACCATCACTGGTCATCAATACTCTGCCAATCATCACTGATCATCAATACTTCGCAAATCATCACTGATCATCAATACTTCGCCAATCATCACTGATCATCAATACTCTGCCAATCATCACTGATCATCAATGCTTCGCCAATCATCACTAATCATCAACACTGCCAATCATCACTGATCATCAATACTTCGCCAATCATCACTGATCATCAATATTCTGCCAATCATCACTGATCATCAATACTCTGCCAATCATCACTGATCATCAATACTTCGCCAATCATCACTGATCATCAATACTTCGCCAATCATCACTGGTCATCAGTACTTCACCAATCATCACTGA
>NC_092249.1:14290443-14292943 GCF_036320965.1 Panulirus ornatus | reverse complement strand
AGTGATCATGATTAACACCCCAGAGTGATCATGATTAACACCCCGAGAGTGATCATGGTTAACACCCCAGAGTGATCATGGTTAACACCCCCAGAGTGATCATGATTAACACCCCCAGAGTGATCATGATTAACACTCCAGAGCGATCATGATTAACACCCCCAGAGTGACCATGGTTAACACCCCCAGAGTGATCATGATTAACACCCCAGAGTGATCATGATTAACACTCCAGAGTGATCATGATTAACACCCCCAGAGTGATCATGATTAACACCCCCAGAGTGATCATGATTAACACCCAAGAGTGATCATAATTAACACCTCCAGAGTGATCATGATTAACACCCCCAGAGTGATCATGATTAACACCCCCAGAGTGATCATGACTAACACCCCCAGAGTGATCATGATTAACACCTCCAGAGTGATCATGATTAACACCCAAGAGTGATCATAATTAACACCTCCAGAGTGATCATGATTAACACCTCCAGAGTGATCATGATTAACACCCCCAGAGTGATCATAGTTAACACCCCGAGAGTGATCATGGTTAACACCCCCAGAGTGATCATGATTAACACCTCCAGAGTGATCATGATTAACACCCCCAGAGTGATCATGATTAACACCCCCAGAGTGATCATAGTTAACACCCCGAGAGTGATCATGGTTAACACCCCAGAGTGATCATGGTTAACACCCCCAGAGTGATCATGATTAACACCCCCAGAGTGATCATAGTTAACACCCCGAGAGTGATCATGGTTAACACCCCAGAGTGATCATGGTTAACACTCCCAGAGTGATCATGATTAACACCCCAGAGTGATCATGATTAACACTCCAGAGTGATCATGATTAACACCCAAGAGTGACCATGGTTAACACTCCAGAGTGATCATGATTAACACTCCAGAGTGATCATGATTAACACCCCAGAGTGATCATGGTTAACACTCCCAGAGTGATCATGATTAACACCCCAGAGTGATCATGATTAACACCTCCAGAGTGATCATGATTATCACCCAGAGTGATCATAATTAACACCTCCAGAGTGATCATGATTAACACCCCCAGAATGATCATGATTAACACCTCCAGAGTGATCATGATTAACACCCCAGAGTGATCCACCCCAGAGTGATCATGATTAACACCCCCAGAGTGATCATGATTAACACCCCAGAATGATCATGATTAACACCCCAGAGTGATCATGATTAACACCCCCAGAGTGATCATGATTAACACCCCCAGAGTGATCATGATTAACACCCCCAGAGTGAGATGATCCATCATTCATTTTGTTCATCATATTTCCAGAGCTCCCCCCCCCCCTCCGCCCTCACTATAGTGACGTCTTCTGTAAATCATTTATTATTTACAAAACCTCAAGTATCATGACTACCTTGGCTCTGCTTTTACAAAATATTTATGTAGTTTTTAGTTGTGTAGCGTCAGTATGTTCGTATGTGTGTCTGTGTATGTATGTGTGTACGTGTGCCTCAGCGTGTGTACGTACGACACTGAGCCTAGTGTATGTGTGTACGTGTGCCTCAGCGTGTGTACGTATGACACTGAGCCTAGTGTATGTGTGTACATGTGCCTCAGCGTGTGTACGTATGACACTGAGCCTAGTGTATGTATGTACGTGTGCCTCAGCGTGTGTACGTATGACACTGAGCCTAGTGTATGTGTGTATGTGTGCCTCAGCGTGTGTACGTATGACACTGAGCCTAGTGTATGCATGTGCGTGAAAGCGTGATTCAATAAGTAGCTTCCGACACGGTCGTAAATACGAGACAGTCTCGCGAGATGAACGCCCTTGTTGACACGATTGTTTCATCTGGCCAAGATTGCGGCACTGTCAACATGCGATCGCCACCCCCCCTCCCCCCCTCCCACCCCCACCCTCACCCTCACCCCCCCAGATCGCAAGATGAGAAATTTTAAGATGTAAGTGTGGGGGGAGGTGGGGGGGGGGGCCCTAGCCAGGTGAGGGATACACGAGGATCTGAAACGTGGCGATAAGAGTTCCCATGGCTGTGACAACGATAGATAAGAGTTCCCAGGGTTGTGACAACGATAGATAAGAGTTCCCAGGGTTGTGTAAACGATAGATAAGAGTTCCCAGGGTTGTGACAACGATAGATAAGAGTTCCCATGGCTGTGACAACGATAGATAAGAGTTCCCAGGGTTGTGACAACGATATATAAGAGTTCCCATGGCTGTGACAACGATAGATAAGAGTTCCCAGGGTTGTGACAACGATAGATAAGAGTTCCCAGGGTTGTGACAACGATAGATAAGAGTTTCCATGGCTGTGACAACGATAGATAAGAGTTCCCAGGGTTGTGACAACGATAGATAAGAGTTTCCATGGCTGTGACAACGATAGATAAGAGTTCCCAGGGTTGTGACAACGATAGATAAGAGTTCCCAGGGTTGTGACAACGATAGATAAGAGTTTCCATGGCTGTGACAACGATA
>NC_092249.1:14280443-14285443 GCF_036320965.1 Panulirus ornatus | reverse complement strand
GTGAGGAAAGAATAGAAACATAAGAATGAGTGAGGTAAGAATAGAAACATAAGAATGAGTGAGGTAAGAATAGAAACATAAGAATGAGTGAGGTAAGAATAGAAACATAAGAATGAGTGAGGTAAGAATAGAAACATAAGAATGAGTGAGGTAAGAATAGAAACATAAGAATGAGTGAGGTAAGAATAGAAACATAAGAATGAGTGAGGTAAGAATAGAAACATAAGAATGAGTGAGGTAAGAATAGAAACATAAGAATGAGTGAGGTAATAATAGAAACATAAGAATGAGTGAGGTAATAATAGAAACATAAGAATGAGTGAGGTAAGAATAGAAACATAAGAATGAGTGAGGTAAGAATAGAAACATAAGAATGAGTGAGGTAAGAATAGAAACATAAGAATGAGTGAGGTAATAATAGAAACATAAGAATGAGTGAGGTAAGAATAGAAAGACGTACAAGTGATGTAATGAGATGCTCCTAAATCTTCCATGTAAATAAGAAGCGAATAATGTCAGGTGAGGACTCAGGCCAAACATTTGTCAAGTCTTCCTTAAACGCATTTATGATGTTGCTTACAACTACTATGATTACAACTACTATCATTACAACTACAATGATTACAACAACTATGATTACAACTACTACGATTATAGCTAGTATGATTACAGCTTCTATCATTACAACTTCTATTATTACAACTACTATGATTACAACTACTACGATTATAGCTAGTATGATTACAGCTTCTATCATTACAACTTCTATTATTACAACTACTATGACTACAGCTACTATGATTACAGATACTATGATGATAACTACTATGATTACAACTACTATGATTACAACTACTATGATTACAACTACTATGATTACAACTACTATGATAAATTCTGTAAATTATTGCACATGTTAACAATTCTGTTGAGGAAATATGTATTTGCTATATTCAAACTGAAATATTCGCCCAGACTTTGTATCTATCATCAAGAGTGAAATCAAATTAAATTCTAGTGTTATGTAGTTTATTAAATCAAGATAATTAAAACCTTTAATAATTCTGAGTACCTGTATCAGGTCACCTCTTAACATTTTCTTTTCTACACTACACAAGTTCCAGTTGTCCAGATGGCTCACATATGACTTGTTTTTCCGTCCTGGAATCACCTTGGTTTGTGGCTGCTACACATTGCTGTAGGATGACCCAAGCCAGACATGGTATGTAAGATGGCAACACACCAGTGATGTGTCCGGAGTTGTGGGCAACATTCTCTGGTGTCATAACTTTGCATCCAGTCATCTGATTCATCTCGGTGATCGCTTTTATGTATGTGTTGGACACTTTGCATTTTGTCATCCATGATTATCATGATGAAGTCATTATTCCCTATTTACATTTTGTAACTTAGCACAATTGTTGATGTGGCTTCCCATCTCGTTCTTGTTACCATTGTATAAAGCTCTACATATACCTATATTAAGATTCATTTGCCACTTCTGAACCAATTGTCATTTTCTTTAAGTTATTCTAAAGTTGTGGACATTCGTTTTCTGATGTATATATTCATCCCCTATTCTTACATTGTCTGCAAAGTTCGATATCTTACAACGCTGGCCAACATCATCATCGTCACAGACACTGGAAACCAAGAGAATATGTGGCAAGTTGATGATCCCTGTGGCACACCACTTGCTACGTCTGAGGTTTGGTCATGGATCACTCGTGTGTGTGTGTGTGTTTACCCTCAGTCATGTGGATCAAACTCTGCCAGTAAACTGCGATGTGGGACTTTATACATGACAACAGCTGTATTATCTACATCATATACACGACAACAGCTGTATTATCTACATCATATACATAACAACAGCTGTATTATCTACATCACATACATGACAGCAGCTGTATTATCTACATCATATACATGACAACAGCTGTATTATCTACATCATATACATTGTTTATATCATAATCATTCCTATGTGTCATGTATGACTGAGATTGTGGCAGTTCTACTGAGGATCGTTCACTCGTGATCACAATTATTTCCACTTTTCCCAGAACGATGGTTCACGTAAGTCTTCCCACAATGATCGTTCAGCTAACTGACCAAACTCTCCGGGAAATGACTTATCTTTTAGGAATATGAGTATTATGATCAGTGGCAAACTTCCGATCTTCTGATACTTGCCTCCTCCTCCTCCTCCTACCTCCTCCTCCTACCTCCTCCTACCTCCTCCTCCTCCTACCTCCTCCTCCTACCTTCTCCTACCTCCTCTTCCTACCTCCTCCTACCTCCTCTTACCTCCTCCTACCTCCTCCTCCTACCTCCTCCTCCTCCTCCTCCTACCTCCTCCTCCTACCCCCTCCTCCTACCTCCTCCTACCTCCTCCTACCTCCCCCTCCTGCCTCCTCCTACCTCCTCCTCCTACCCCCTCCTCCTACCTCCTCCTACCTCCTCCTCCTGCCTCCTCCTCCTCCTACCTCCTCCTCCTGCCTCCTGACTGACTGCGAGCAACAGTCAGGCGGCTTCACTGCCTCGTCGTCAGCTGAGAACTTATCTTCAGCGATTGTGTTACATAATTGTGTATATCTAATGTTGATCTTCATCATGTATAAACATCTATGGTGGAACATTTTCCTCTCCTACCGCTGGCAGTGGAGCCGGGACAAGAGTCTGAGTTTCAGTCGTCTATATGGATGAAGAAAATCATTTCTTTCTTACTTTCTGTCTTTTCGCCCATGACCTGTTTGTCTTGAAGTAAGTCACCATTTCAGTAATGACTGGACCAGTTGGCTGGGTAATGTCTCTCTTCCTCCTTACATAACCATGGAATTTCTTAATGGTTTCCTGTGCTACTCCCAACGCTACAAACTTGACTCTGACGCATAAGCTTCGCTATGTTTCACTCTTCATCTCATCTTAGTCATGGAAACTTGGCCGCAGATGACAGACGCACGACAGACACACATCTTGTGAGAGAATGATGGTTTATCGAGTCCTCACGACACATCATTCCTCAAGTTATACAAAGCCTTGAAGACGTCAGTGTTACTGTGGTGGATGGATCAGCCCGGCTGGTGGAGTGGCTTCATAATGCTGGTCATGATCCAGGACAAGTGCGTCACCTTGGGCATGGAGTCTTATATATACTTCATGTAAGAGGTGATGGTAACCTTCCTGGATGGTGCTGGCATAATCAACTTCATCATCATTCACACATTGCACCTCAGGCCACGATTATCAGACGATCCACAGTCCACAGAGGCCTACTGGAGAATCGGTCATCGGCCTGTGTGGCTTGACGTTCGGCTCCAACATACTGGGTTCTGGTCGGGTTCTGCAGCCAAAAGACCAACAACTGTGTAATGTGATCGATGGTTGGCACTGGCTGGCATGGTAAGTGCTGCTCACACAAACCACTAAAGTGAAGAATGGTAGCAGGAAGGATGTGGATGTAGGGGATATCATAGAGTGTTTAATGCTATCACGTTAAGCATAAGATGAAAGATCATAATTCTAATAACATATACCAGTCAAAGTATATATTGCGCTTATATTAGAATCATTGTGTATATATTGTGTAATCCCCCACCTTTCTTGCATTTCAGTTTCTAAAAGAGGAAACAGGAGTCAAGCAGGAGGTGCTCATCCTCCTCGAAGGCTCAAATTGAGGTTTCTAAATGTGTGTGGATGTAACCAAGATGAGAAAAAAGGAGAGATAGGTAGTATGTTTGAGGAAAGGAACCTGGTTGTTTTGGCTCTAAGTGAAACGAAGCTCAAGGGTAAAGGGGAAGAGTGGTTTGGGAATGTCTTAGGAGTAAAGACAGGGATTGGTGAGAGGACAAGAGCTAAGGAAGGAGTAGCACTATTCCTGAAGCATGAGTTGTGGGAGTGTGTGATAGAGAGTAAGAAAGTGAATCTAGATTGGTGTGGGCAAAACTGAAAGTGGATGGAGAGAAATGGGTGATTATTGGTGCTTATGCACCTAGTCATGAGAAGAAAGATCATGAGAGGCATGTGATTTGAGAGCAAAAGCCAGGTATTTGGTCTTCTGCTTTTCCTCGTTCCCTCCACTTTGTCAGTCTTTCCTCACTCATTCTCTCCATATGTCCAAACCATTTCAAAACACCCTCTTCTGCTCTTTCAGCCACACTCTCTTTATTACTACACATCTCTCTTACCCGTTCATTACTGACTCGATCAAACCACCTCACACCACATATTGTCCTCAAATATTTCATTTCCAACACATCCATCCTCCTCCGTGCAGCCTCATCTATAGCCCATGCCTTGCAACCATATAATATTGTTGGAGCTACTATTTCTTCAAACATACCCATTTTTGCTCTCCGAGATAACATTCTCTCCTTCCATACATTCTTCGTCGCTCACAGAACTTTCGCCCCTTCCCCCACCCTGTGACTTACTTCCGCTCCATGATTCCATTCGCTGCAAAGTCCACTCCCAGATATCTAAAACACTTCACTTCTTCCAATTTTTCTCCGTTCAAACTTACATCCCAGCTAACTTGTCCCTCAACCCTACTGAACCAAATAACCTTGCTTTTATTCATATTTACTTATAACCTTCTCCTTTCACACACTTTTCCAAACTGTTACAACTTCTGCCGTTTCTCACCCGAATCAGCCACCAGTGCTGTATAATAGGCGAACCACAAATGACTCACTTCACAGACCTTCTCACCCACAACAGACTGCATACTCTTCCCTCTCTCCAAGGCTCTTTCATTTACCTCCCTAACCACCCCATCCATAAGCAAATTAAACAAAAATGGGGACATCAAACATCCCTGCCGCAGACCGACCTTCACTGGGTACCAATCACTCTCCTCTCTTTCCACTCGTACACATGCCTTACATCCTTGGTAAAAAGTTTTTACTGCTTCTAGCAGCTTGCCTCCCACACCATATACTGTTAAGACTTTCTACAAAGCATCTCTATCAACTCTGTCATGCGCCTTCTCCAGATCC
>NC_092249.1:14270443-14275443 GCF_036320965.1 Panulirus ornatus | reverse complement strand
GTCACCAACCTCTCACAGTGACGTCAACAGCATCATCTCATAGTGACGTCAACAACACCACATCGAGGACCACAACATGTGCCAGCCATCGTGTGATGACACATGTGCCAGTCATCATGTGATGATACAACATGTGCCAGCCATCGTGTGATGACACATGTGCCAGTCATCATGTGATGATACAACATGTGCCAGCCATCGTGTGATGATACATGTGCCAGTCGTCATGTGATGATACAACATGTGCCAGTCGTCATGTGATGATACAACATGTGCCAGTCGTCATGTGATGATACAACATGTGCCAGTCATCGTGTGATGATACAACATGTGCCAGTCATCGTTTGATGATACAACATGTGCCAGTCGTCGTGTGATGATACAACATGTGCCAGCCATCGTGTGATGATACATGTGCCAGTCATCGTGTGATGATACAACATATGCCAATCATCGTGTGATGATACAACATGTGCCAGTCATCGTGTGATGATACAACATGTGCCAGTCATCGTGTGATGATACAACATGTGCCAGTCATCTTGTGATGATACAACATGTGCCAGTCATCTTGTGATGATACAACATGTGCCAGCCATCGTGTGATGATACAACATGTGCCAGTCATCGCGTGATGATAAAATATGTGCCAGTCATCATGTGATGATACATGTGCCAGTCGTCATGTGATGATACAACATGTGCCAGTCGTCATGTGATGATACAACATGTGCCAGTCGTCATGTGATGATACAACATGTGCCAGTCATCGTGTGATGATACAACATGTGCCAGCCATCGTGTGATGATACAACATGTGCCAGTCATCGCGTGATGATACAATATGTGCCAGTCATCATGTGATGATACATGTGCCAGTCGTCATGTGATGATACAACATGTGCCAGTCGTCATGTGATGATACAACATATGCCAGTCGTCATGTGATGATACAACATGTGCCAGTCATCGTGTGATGATACAACATGTGCCAGTCATCGTTTGATGATACAACATGTGCCAGTCGTCGTGTGATGATACAACATGTGCCAGCCATCGTGTGATGATACATGTGCCAGTCATCGTGTGATGATACAACATATGCCAATCATCGTGTGATGATACAACATGTGCCAGTCATCGTGTGATGATACAACATGTGCCAGTCATCGTGTGATGATACAACATGTGCCAGTCATCGTGTGATGATACAACATGTACCAGTCGTCGTGTGATGATACAACATGTGCCAGTCATCGTGTGATGATACAGCATGTGCCAGTCATCGTGTGATGATACAACATGTGCCAGTCATCGTGTGATGATACAACATGTGCCAGTCATTGTGTGATGATACAACATGTGCCAGTCATCATGTGATGTTACAACATGTGCCAGTCATCGTGCGATGATACAACATGTGCCAGTCATCGTGTGATGATACAACATGTGCTAGTCATCGTACGATGATACAACATGTGCCAGTCATCGTGTGATGATACAACATGTGCCAGTCATCTTGTGATGATACAACATATGCCAATCATCGTGTGATGATACATGTGCCACTCATCGTGTGATGATACAACATGTGCCAGTCATCGTGCGATGATACAACATGTGCCAGTCATCGTGCGATTATACAACATGTGCCAGCCATCGTGTGATGATGCAACATGTGCCAGTCATCGCGTGATGATACAATATGTGCCAGTCATCATGTGATGATACAACATGTGCTAGTCATCGTGTGATGATACAACATGTGCCAATCATCGTGTGATGATACAACATGTGCTAGTCATCGTGTGATGATGCAACATGTGCCAGTCATCGCGTGATGATACAATATGTGCCAGTCATCATGTGATGATACAACATGTGCCAGTCATCGTGTGATGATACAACATGTGCCAGTCGTCATGTGATGATACAACATGTGCTAGTCATCGCGTGATGATACAATATGTGCCAGTCATCATGTGATGATACAACATGTGCCAGTCATCGTGTGATGATACAATATGTGCCAGTCGTCATGTGATGATACAACATGTGCCAGTCATCGCGTGATGATACAATATGTGCCAGTCATCGCGTGATGATACAATATGTGCCAGTCATCATGTGATGATACAACATGTGCCAGTCATCGTGTGATGATACAACATGTGCCAGTCATCGTGTGATGATACAACATGTGCCAGTCATCGTGTCATACAACACCGGGTGTGATGGAGGAGACGAGGTGTCTGGAAGTTTGGGATTATCATACACCTGAAAGTAGAGTGAACACCACACCAGGTGTTGCCCACACACCTGCACCCATCTCAGCTGGTACAGTGAACACCACACCAGGTGTTGCCCACACACCTGCACCCATCTCAGCTGGTACAGTGGACACCACACCAGGTGTTGCCCACACACCTGCACCCATCTCAGTTGGTACAGTGGACACCACACCAGGTGTTGCCCACACACCTGCACCCATCTCAGTTGGTACAGTGGACACCACACCAGGTGTTGACCACACATCTGCCCCCACCTTAGCTGGTACAGCGGACACCACACCAGGTGTTGACGACACACCTGCCTCCACCTTAGCTGGTACAGTGGACACCACACCAGGTGTTGACCACACACCTGCCCACACATCTGCCTCCATCTCAGCTGGCACAGTGAACACCACATCAGGTGTTGCCCACATACCTGCCTCCACGTCAGCTGGTACAGTGGACACCACACCAGGTGTTGACCACACACCTGCCTCCACCTCAGCTGGTACAGTGGACACCACACCAGGTGTTGACCACACACCTGCCTCCACCTTAGCTGGTACAGTGGACACCACACCAGGTGTTGACCACACACCTGCCTCCACCTTAGCTGGTACAGCGGACACCACACCAGGTGTTGACCACACACCTGCCTCCACCTCAGCTGGTACAGTGGACACCACACCAGGTGTCACTGAAACCACAATATTATTGTGTGTGTGTGCGTGTCTTGTGGTGGGCAAGTGTGGGACACATGTGTGAACTCTCTCGACCTGGTCAGTAATGTTGACCGCCAGCCAGCTGACCGGGCCAGCTGAGAACAAGGGAGAACAGCTGGCCTCCTATACAACGTCTCAGCATGGCTGCCTAAACTTGGAAATGCAAATTGCATCATAAGTTCATGTCTCCTCCCTAGAGAACTCGAGAAAGTTACCAACATGTAAATCAAACTAATTTCATTCCAAAGACTTCATGAATTTTATCTTTTGCAAGTGAGAAGGATATAAGTAGGTGGGGAATATTGCCCTTTTAATGACTTTCTTCTCTGGATAAATTTATAACTAAGACGTGAACTAAAGATGGTGCCCTGCCACGCAGGGTTCCAGGGTTCGATCCTGGCTGTTGGAGGTCTGTATGTTCTATGAAAGTGCGTGTTCATAATGCACTTTGTTCGTTTTTTTATTATCATTATACTTAATCGCCGTCTCCCGCGTTAGCGAGGTAGCGCAATGAAACAGACAAAAGAATGGCCCAACCCACCCACATGCACATGTACATACATAAACGTCCACACATGCACATATACATACCTATACATCTCAACGTATACATATAATACACACACAGACATATACATACTTGCTGCCTTCATCTCTCCTGTCGCCACCCCACCACACATGAAATAGCACACACACACACACACACACACACACACAAACGCACGCAAATACACACACACACACACACACACACACACACACACACTGAGAGGTAGCGCTAGGAAAAGACAACAAAGTCTACATTCGTTCACACTCAGTCTCTCGCTGTCATGTATAACCCACAGAAATCACAGCTCCTTTTCCACATCCAGGCCCCCGAAAACTCTCCATAGTTTACCCCAGACGCTTAACATGCCGTGGTTCAATCCATTTACAGCACGTCGACCCCGGTATACCACATCGTTCCAATTCACTCTATTCCTTGCACGCCTTTCACCCTCCTGCATGTTCAGGCCCCGATCGCTCAGAATCTTTTTCACTCCATCCTTCCACCTCCAAGTTGGTCTCCCACTTCTCGTTCCCTCTACCTCTGACACATATATCCTTTTAAATCAATCTTTCCTCACTCATACTCTCCATGTGACCAAACCATTTCAACACACCCTCTTCTGCTCTCTCAACTACACTCTTTTCATTACCACACATCTCTCTTACCTTTTCATTACTTACTCGATCAAACAATCTCACACCATATATTGTTCTCAAACATCTCATTTCCAACACATTCACCCTCCTCCGTACAAGCCCATCTATAGACCACGCCTCGCAACCATATAACGTTGTTGGAGCCACTATTCCTTCAAACGTACCCAGTTTTCCCAGAACCTTCGCCCCTTCCCCCACCCAGTGACTCATCTCCGCTTCCATGGTTCCATCGGCTAGCTACGTCCACTCCCAGATATCTAAAACACTTCACTTCCTCCAATCTATCTCCATTCAAACGTACCTCCCAATCAACTTGTCTCTCAACCCTACTGTACCTAATAACCTTGCTCATATTCACATTCACTCCCAACTTTCTCCTTTCACACATTTTTCAAACTCATCACCAGCCTCTACAGTTTCTCACACGAATCATCAACTAGAACTGTATAATCGGCAAACAACAACTGACTCACTTCCCAAGCTCTCTCATTCACAATAGACTGCATGCTTGCTCTTCTCTCAAAAACTATTGCATTTCCTCCCTAACCACCCCATCTATAAATAAATCTAACAACCATGGGGATATCACACCCCCTTGCCGCAAACCCACGTTCACTGGGAACCATTCACTTTCCTCTCTCCCTGCTCGTACACATGCCTTACATCCTTGGTAAAAACATTTCACTTTTTCTAGGAACTGCCTCCCACACCATATACTTTTATCTTCCTGCTCGTACACATGTCTTACATCCTTGGTAAAAACATTTCACTGCTTCTAGGAACTGCCTCCAACACCATA
>NC_092249.1:14180443-14265443 GCF_036320965.1 Panulirus ornatus | reverse complement strand
TCTCACCTTTTTCCATTCTGTACTCAGTCTCTCCTAGTACTTCTTCACACAAGTCTCCTTCCCAAGCTCACTTACTCTCACCACCCTCTTCACCCCAACATTCACTCTTCTTTTCTGAAAACCCATACAAATCTTCACCTTAGCCTCCACAAGATAATGATCAGACATCCCTCCAGTTGCACCTCTCAGCACATTAACATCCAAAAGTCTCTCTTTCGCGCGTCTGTCAATTAACACGTAATCCAATAACGCTCTCTGGCCATCTCTCCTACTTACATAAGTATACTTATGTATATCTCGCTTTTTAAACCAGGTATTCCTAATCATCAGTCCTTTTTCAGCACAAAAATGTACAAGCTCTTCACCATTTCCATTTACAACACTGAACACCCCATGTATACCAATAAAATAAAATAAAAAGATGTTCTGGAAGGAGATAGATAAAGTGCGTAAGACAAGGGAGCAAATGGGAACTTCAGTGAAGGGCACAAATGGGGAGGTGATAACAAGTAGTGGTGATGTGAGAAGGAGATGGAGTGAGTATTATGAAGGTTTGTTGAATGTGTTTGATGATAGAGTGGCAGATATAGGGTGTTTTGGTCGAGGTGGTGTGCAAAGTGAGAGGGTTAGGGAAAATGATTTGGTAAACAGAGAAGAGGTAGTAAAAGCTTTGCGGAAGATGAAAGCCGGCAAGGCAGCAGGTTTGGATGGTATTGCAGTGGAATTAATTAAAAAAGGGGGTGACTGTATTGTTGACTGGTTGGTAAGGTTATTTAATGTATGTATGACTCATGGTGAGGTGCCTGAGCATTGGCGGAATGCGTGCATAGTGCCATTGTACAAAGGCAAAGGGGATAAGAGTGAGTGCTCAAATTACAGAGGTATAAGTTTGTTAAGTATTCCTGGTAAATTATATGGGAGGGTATTGATTGAGAGGGTGAAGGCATGTACAGAGCATCAGATTGGGGAAGAGCAGTGTGGTTTCAGAAGTGGTAGAGGATGTGTGGATCAGGTGTTTGCTTTGAAGAATGTATGTGAGAAATACGTAGAAAAGCAAATGGATTTGTATGTAGCATTTATGGATCTGCAGAAGGCATATGATAGAGTTGATAGAGATGGTCTGTGGAAGGTATTAAGAATATATGGTGTGGGAGGAAAGTTGTTAGAAGCAGTGAAAAGTTTTTATCGAGGATGTAAGGCATGTGTACGTGTAGGAGGAGAGGAAAGTGATTGGTTCTCAGTGAATGTAGGTTTGCGGCAGGGGTGTGTGATGTCTCCATGGTTGTTTAATTTGCTTATGGATGGGGTTGTTAGGGAGGTGAATGCAAGAGTTTTGGAAAGAGGGGCAAGTATGAAGTCTGTTGGGGATGAGAGAGCTTGGGAAGTGAGTCAGTTGTTGTTCGCTGATGATACAGCGCTGGTGGCTGATTCGTGTGAGAAACTGCAGAAGCTGGTGACTGAGTTTGGTAAAGTGTGTGAAAGAAGAAAGTTAAGAGTAAATGTGAATAAGAGCAAGGTTATTAGGTACAGTAGGGTTGAGGGTCAAGTCAATTGGGAGGTGAGTTTGAATGAGAAAAACTGGAGGAAGTGAAGTGTTTTAGATATCTGGGAGTGGATCTGGCAGCGGATGGAACCATGGAAGCGGAAGTGGATCATAGGGTGGGGGAGGGGGCGAAAATTCTGGGAGCCTTGAAGAATGTGTGGAAGTCGAGAACATTATCTCGGAAAGCAAAAATGGGTATGTTTGAAGGAATAGTGGTTCCAACAATGTTGTATGGTTGCGAGGCGTGGGCTATGAATAGAGTTGTGCGCAGGAGGGTGGATGTGCTGGAAATGAGATGTTTGAGGACAATGTGTGGTGTGAGGTGGTTTGATCGAGTAAGTAACGTAAGGGTAAGAGAGATGTGTGGAAATAAAAAGAGCGTGGTTGAGAGAGCAGAAGAGGGTGTTTTGAAATGGTTTGGGCACATGGAGAGAATGAGTGAGGAAAGATTGACCAAGAGGATATATGTGTCGGAGGTGGAGGGAACGAGGATAAGAGGGAGACCAAATTGGAGGTGGAAAGATGGAGTGAAAAAGATTTTGTGTGATCGGGGCCTGAGCATGCAGGAGGGTGAAAGGAGGGCAAGGAATAGAGTGAATTGGAGCGATGTGGTATACCGGGGTTGACGTGCTGTCAGTGGATTGAATCAAGGCATGTGAAGCGTCTGGGGTAAACCATGGAAAGCTGTGTAGGTATGTATATTTGCGTGTGTGGACGTATGTATATGTGTATGGGGGTGGGTTGGGCCATTTCTTTCGTCTGTTTCCTTGCGCTACCTCGCAAACGCGGGAGACAGCGACAAAGCAAAAAAGAAAAAAAAAAAAAAAATATATATATATATATATATATATATATATATATATATATATATATATATATATATATATATATATATATTGGAAAGGATCACAATTTTCCGCGTGATCAAGATATTCATATGAGTCCATGGGGAAAATGATACACGAAAATTTCCCAAGTGCACTTTCGTGTAATAATCTCATCATCAGGAGAGACACAACTGACTGGTATATTTCTCTCTTGTGTCTCCCCTGATGATGTGATTGTTACACTAAAGTGCACTTGGGAACTTTTCGTGTTGCATTTTCCCCGTGGACTCATAGGAATATATAGGAATATATAGGCCCAGAGAGCATTGTACAAGATGCTTCCATATATATTGTCATGTTTTGGGTGACCTTGATTACTTTCTACCCAGTGTTTGAATATCCCTGGGGATAGGGGATTAAGAATACTTCCCACGTATTCCCTGCGTGTCGTAGAAGGCGACTAAAAGGGGAGGGAGCGGGGGGCTGGAAATCCTCCCCTCTCGGTTTTTTTTTTTTTTTTTTTTTTTTTTTTTTTCAAAAGAAGGAACAGAGAATTGGGCCAGGTGAGGGTATTCACTCAAAGGCCCAGTCCTCTGTTCTTAACGCTACCTCGCTAATGCGGGAAATGGCGAATAGTTTGAAAAAAGAAAAAAAAGAAATATATATATATATATATATATATATATATATATATATATATATATATATATATATATATATATATATATATATATATATATATATATATATAACATATATATATATATATATATATATATATATATATATATATATATATATATATATATATATATATATATATATATATATATATATAGGGATAGGGGAGAAAGAATACTTCCCACGTATTCCCTGCGTGTCGTAGAAGGCGACTAAAAGGGGAGGGAGCGGGTGGCTGGAAATCCTCCCCTCTCATTTTTTTTTTTAATTTTCCAAAAGAAGGAACAGAGAATTGGGCCAGGTGAGGGTGTTCCCTCAGGGCCCAGTCCTCTGTTCTTAACGCTACCTCGCTAATGCGGGAAATGGCGAATAGTTTGAAAGAAAGAAATATATATATATATATATATATATATATATATATATATATATATATATATATATATACATATATATATATATATATATATATATATATATATATATATATACATATATATATATATATATATATATATATATATATATATAATATATCTGCTTATATATATATATATATATATATATATATATATATATATATATATATATATATATATATATATATATATATATATATATATATATATATATATATATATATATATATATATATATATATATAATATATATGTTTATATATATATATATATATATATATATATATATATATATATATATATATATATATATATATATATATATATATATATATATATATATATATATATATATATATATATATATATATATATATATATATATATATATATATATATATATATATTACGGGTTAATTGACAGGCGCGCGAAAGAGAGACTTTTGGATATTAATGTGATGAGAGGTTCAACTGGAGGGATGTCTGATCATTATCTTGTGGAGGCGACGGTGAAGATTTGTATGGGTTTTCAGAAAAGAAGAGAGAATGTTGGGGTGAAGAGGGTGGTGAGAGTAAGTGAGCTTGGGAAGGAGACTTGTGTGAGGAAGTACCAGGAGAGACAGAGAACAGAATGGAAAAAGGTGATAACAAAGGAGGTAAGGGGAGTGGGGGAGGAATGGGATGTATTTAGGGAAGCAGTGATGGCTTGCGCAAAAGATGCTTGTGGCATGAGAAGCGTGGGAGGTGGGTTGATTAGAAAGGGTTGTGAGTGGTGGGATGAAGAAGTAAGATTATCAGTGAAAGAGAAGAGAGTGGCATTTGGATGATTTTTGCATGGAAAAAATGAGTGGGAGATGTATAAAAGAAAGAGACAGGAGGTCAAGAGAAAGGTGCAAGAGGTGAAAAAGAGGGCAAATGAGAGTTGGGGTGAGAGAGTATCATTAAATCTTAGGGAGAATGAAAAGATGTTCTGGAAGGAGGTAAATAAAGTGCGTTAGACAAGGGAGCAAATGGGAACTTCAGTGAAGGGCGCAAATGGGGAGGTGATAACAAGTAGTGGTGATGTGAGAAGGAGATGGAGTGAGTATTTTGAAGGTTTGTTGAATGTGTTTGATGATAGAGTGGCAGATATAGGGTGTTTTGGTGGAGGTGGTGTGCAAAGTGAGAGGGTTAGGGAAAATGATTGGTAAACAGAGAAGAGGTAGTAAAAGCTTTGCGGGAAGATGAAAGCCGGCAAGGCAGCAGGTTTGGATGGTATTGCAGTGAAATTCATAAAAAAGGGGGTGACTGTATTGTTGACTGGTTGGTAAGGTTATTTAATGTATGCATGATTCATAGTGAGGTGCCTGAGGATTGGCGGAATGCATGCATAGTGCCATTGTATAAAGGCAAAGGGGATAAGAGTGAGTGCTCAAATTACAGAGGTATAAGTTTGTTGAGTATTCCTGGTATATTATATGGGAGAGTATTGATTGAGAGGGATAAGGCATGTACAGAGCATCAGATTGGGGAAGTGCAGTGTGGTTTCAGAAGTGGCAGAGGATGTGTGGATGAGGTGTTTGCTTTGAAGAATGTATGTGAGAAATACTTAGAAAAGCAAATGGATTTGTATGTAGCATTTATGGATCTGGAGAAGGCATATGATAGAGTTGATAGCGATGATCTGTGAAAGGTACTAAGAATATATGGTGTGGGAGGCAAGTTGTTAGAAGCAGTGAAAAGTTTTTATCGAGGATGTAAGGAATGTGTACGCGTAGGAAGAGAGGAAAGTGATTGGTTCTCAGTGAATGTAGGTTTGCGGAAAGGGGGTGTGATGTCTCCATGGTTGTTTAATTTGTTTATGGATGGGGTTCTTACGGAGGTGAATGCAATAGTTTTGAAAAGAGGGGCAAGTATGCAGTCTGTTGTGGATGAGAGAGCTTGGGAAGTGAGTCCGTTGTTGTTCGCTGATGGTACAGCGCTGGTGGCTGATTCGTGTGAAACTGCAGAAGCTTGTGACTGAGTTTGGTAAAGTGTGTGAAAGAAGAAAGTTAAGAGTAAATGTGAATAAGAGCAAGGTTATTAGGTACAGTAGGGTTGAGGGTCAAGTCAATTGGGAGGTAAGTTTGAATGGAGAAAAACTGGAGGAAGTGAAGTGTTTTAGATATCTGGGAGTGGATCTGGCAGCGGATGGAACCATGGAAGCGGAAGTCAATCATAGGGTGGGGGAAGGGGCGAAAATCCTGGGAGCCTTGAAGAATGTGTGGAAATCGAGAACATTATCTCGGAAAGCAAAAATGGGTATGTTTGAAGGAATAGTGGTTCCAACAATGTTGTATGGTTGCGAGGCGTGGGCTATGGATAGAGCTGTGCGCAGGAGGGTGGATGTGCTGGAAATGAGATGTTTGAGGACAATATGTGGTGTGAGGTGGTTTGATCGAGTAAGTAATGTAAGGGTAAGAGAGATGTGTGGAAATAAAAAGAGCGTGGTTGAGAGAGCAGAAGAGGGTGTTTTAAAATGGTTTGGGCACATGGAGAGAATGAGTGAGGAAAGATTGACCAAGAGGATATATATGTCAGAGGTGAAGGGAACGAGGAGAAGTGGGAGACCAAATTAGAGGTGGAAAGATGGAGTGAAAAAGATTTTGAGTGATCGGGGCCTGAACATGCAGGAGGGTGAAAGGCGGGCAAGGAATAGAGTGAATTGGATCGATGTGGTATACCAGGGTCGACGTGCTGTCAATGGATTGAATCAGGGCATGTGAAGCGTCTGGGGTGGGCCATGGAGGGTTCTGTGAGGCCTGGACGTGGAAAGGGAGCTGTGGTTTCGGGCATTATTGCATGACAGCTAGAGACTGAGTGTGAACGAATGTGGCCTTTGTTGTCTTTTCCTAGCGCTACCTGGCACACATGAGGGGGGATGGGGATGTTATTCCATGTGTGGCGAGGTGGCGATGGGAATGAATAAAGGCAGACAGTGTGAATTGTGTGCATGTGTATATATGTATATGTCTGTGTGTGTATATATATGTGTACATTGAGATGTATGGGTATGTATATTTGCGTGTGTGGACGTGTATGTATATACATGTGTATGGGGGTTGGTTGGGACATTTCTTTCGTCTGTTTCCTTGCGCTACCTCGCAAACGCGGGAGACAGCGACAAAGCAGAATAAATAGATAAATATAATATATATATATATATATATATATATATATATATATATATATATATATATATATATGTATATACATACATATTTATATATACATATATATATATATATATATATATATATATATATATATATATATATATATATATATATATATATATATATAAATTTTTATATATATATATATATACACGAATAAAGTGTATATGAACGTGCACCTCCATAGAACATACAAAGCTCCAACAGCCAGGATCGAGCCTGGGACCCCTTGTGCAAGAGGCAGGCATGTTAACCGCTAGGCTAAGGGACTGTATAATAGGAAACAACTATTCGAAATACTAAGTACTCGAATACCCTTCGTCTCACAATGGTGAGCAACGGGGTCTATCGGTTGTTTCCGAACAGAACACATAGCCAGCTGATAGCGTTTTACCGAACCTGACTGTACAACGCGGAGTTTATGAATACGAATAAAGTGTATATGAACGCGCAGGTTCGGTAAAACGCTATCAGCTGGCTATGTGTTCTGTTCGGAAACAACCGATAGACCCCGTTGCTCACCATTGTTAACATGCCTGCCTCTTGCACAAGGGGTCCCAGGTTCGATCCTGGCTGTTGGAGCTTTGTATATTCTATGGAGGTGCGCGTTCATATACACTTTATTCGTATTCATATAACTCCGCGTTGTACAGTCAGGTTCGGTAAAACGCTATCAGCTGGCTATGTGTTCTGTTCGGAAACAACCGATAGACCCCGTTGCTCGCCATTGTGAGACGAAGGGTATTCGAGTACTTAGTATTTCGAATAGTTGTTTCCTATTATACAGTCCCTTAGCCTAGCGGTTAGCATGCCTGCCTCTTGCACAAGGGGTCCCAGGTTCGATCCTGGCTGTTGGAGCTTTGTATGTTATATATATATATATATATATATATATATATATATATATATATATATATATATATATATATGAAAGAGACATACTTAGAAAAGCAAATGGATTTGTATGTAGCATTTATGGATCTGGAGAAGGCATAGGATAGAGTTGATAGAGATGCTCTGTGGAAGGTATTAAGAATATATGGTGTGGGAGGCAAGTTGTTAGAAGCAGTGAAAAGTTTTTATCGAGGATGTAAGGAATGTGTACGTGTAGGAAGAGAGGAAAGTGATTGGTTCTCAGTGAATGTAGGTTTGCGGCAGGGGTGTGTGATGTCTCCATGGTTGTTTAATTTGTTTATGGATGGGGTTGTTAGGGAGGTGAATGTAAGAGTTTTGGAAAGAGGGGCAAGTATGAAGTCTGTTGGGGATGAGTGAGCTTGGGAAGTGAGTCAGTTGTTGTTCGCTGATGATACAGCGCTGGTGGCTGATTCATGTGAGAAACTGCAGAAGCTGGTGACTGAGTTTGGTAAAGTGTGTGAAAGAAGAAAGTTAAGAGTAAATGTGAATAAGAGCAAGGTAATTAGGTACAGTAGGGGTGAGGGTCAAGTCAATTGGGAGGTAAGTTTGAATGGAGAAAAACTAGAGGAAGTAAAGTGTTTTAGTTATCTGGGAGTGGATCTGGAAGCGGATGGAACCATGGAAGCGGAAGTGGATCATAGGGTGGGGGAGGGGGCGAAAATCCTGGCAGCCTTGAAGAATGTGTGGAAGTCGAGAACATTATCTCGGAAAGCAAAAATGGGTATGTTTGAAGGAATAGTGGTTCCAACAATGTTGTATGGTTGCGAGGCGTGGGCTATGGATAGAGTTGTGCGCAGGAGGATGGATGTGCTGGAAATGAGATGTTTGAGGACAATGTGTGGTGTGAGGTGGTTTGATCGAGTAAGTAACGTAAGGGTAAGAGAGATGTGTGGAAATAAAAAGAGCGTGGTTGAGAGAGCAGAAGAGGGTGTTTTGAAATGGTTTGGGCACATGGAGAGAATGAGTGAGGAAAGATTGACCAAGAGGATATATGTGTCGGAGGTGGAGGGAACGAGGAGAAGTGGGAGACCAATTTGGAGGTGGAAAGATGGAGTGAAAAAGATTTTGTGTGATCGGGGCCTGAACATGCAGGAGGGTGAAAGGAGGGCAAGGAATAGAGTGAATTGGAGCGATGTGGTATACCGGGGTTGACGTGCCGTCAGTGGATTGAATCAGGGCATGTGAAGCGTCTGGGGTAAACCATGGAAAGCTGTGTAGGTATGCATATTTGCGTGTGTGGACGTATGTATATACATGTGTATGGGGGTGGGTTGGGCCATTTCTTTCGTCTGTTTACTTGCGCTACCTCGCAAACGCGGGAGACAGCGACAAAAAGAAAAATGAAATATATATATATATATATATATATATATATATATATATATATATATATATATATATATATATATATATATATATTTATATATATATATATATATATATATATATATATATATATATATATATATATATATATATATATATATATATATATATATATATATATATATATATATATATTCATTCATATTAATCCTTTCATGTTTTTCATATTTTTCGTATGAAATATAAGATGGTGTGGTGATGGTGCACGTCACAGGTTCGGGAAGTGACGCTCTGCTGACCCTTGTGGTCACCTCCAAACTGACCACCATCCTCTGCCTGGCCCTCCTTGTTAGGTCAATCATCGTTTTCTATTGATTACCTTAACAGGTAAAGATAATTCTAGGAAAAACGTGAATTTTTCATGATAGCGGATGAAAGGAACCATAAATAAAGGTAAATAAACATGCACCAGCTGTAGTGTTGCATGACGCTCTCCCGCCAACACTTCTCTCCTGCCCGTCAGTGTTGCCAGCTGCAACACTGTTGTTCCCTAAATAGAAAATGCTTTCAGTATAAACTCAGCCTCACAATGGCTGAAAACTGATGGTGAACTCGTTCTACCTACAAAGTTCACTTGATTCAAGTTTGAGCTATAGTGAGGCCTCACTCCAACCTAACTTGTCTCACACAAAGAAGAAGATTGTGGGATTTCTGAACAAATTTGTTTTCCTTTCTGTATATTTTGATGTGACTTCCGCTATGGCTCCTGCTGGTTATGTGGCTCAACACGTGAGGGTGACTTCCGCTATGGCTCCTGCTGGTCATGTGGCTCAACACGTGAGGGTGAAGGATCATGATATTCTGAAAGTTGTGACTTTGTCTTTCCCTTGTGTTGCTGGATATGTTCGAGCCATTCTGATATCATGGATTCCTTATTGGCCAAACATCATCATAATGCTCTCCACCGTTCACTTCACCAGCGATCATACCGACCAAGTTGCCTGGCCACACACTACAGATATCTTCACTACACTAGAAGTTACCGTCGCATTCTTCGCTGAAGACACGTACTTACAACTGATGGTTTGTATCATCATCACAAAGGCTTGGGAACTTGTTTTCCTGAGTCAGTTTCTCAACATTCATCATTCCGTTCTCATCTGATCTTCATCTTTGATATAACTACTCATTCCCTCCTCACACACACACACACACACACACACACACACACACACACACCGGGTCCTCATTACCGTGCATGGAGACACCTGACCTCCTGCACACCATCGCTATCTAAGCCAATCGTATTTCAATGTTGTCTTCTCTTACTTTACCCCATAATGACGTCACTTCAGTTCTTATTCCTCAGCTATTCAACCAACGCTTATTTACCTGCTCGCTTCAGCTTTGCGTCATCATGTGAATGTTATGTGTTCCCTGGAGTCAGGTGGGTACGGGACCAGCGTTGCTTCCTCCCTGCAGGTCAGCTCGGCCACACCCACACGTGATATCATCTGTGTGTCCAGTCTGGCTGGGGTCTGTCTGGTCTTCCCACTCTCCTGTCGTAATGCAGTAACAGACACAAACCAGGTAGTCTGGCCTTGATGTACCTTCCTTACATCACTATTTTCTTACGTTTGATTCATTCCAATGTTCCACCTACGCGTTCGTCAATATGTGGACGTATATGATGATAGTATGAAGGTAAGAGTCTGTGTACAGTTCTGTGGCAATGTTAATCCAGTAGTCAGACGTTCACCAATGATGAAGTGGACACATTGTTGGTTGGTTGGTGTCAATGTCTCTCGTGCATCAGACGTCGTCTGTTTATCATACAGAAACATTATTTCATCCACTTAACTACTCCCAATTTTCCAGCTCCCGCTTACCACTCACACGTCTTGTTTCTCGATCAGTTCCAGATGTTTGAGCAACATGCTATTTCCAGTCGTTCCAGGGAAATGTAAATAAGTTTGTGGACTCGCTGTTCGTTGTGCCGAATCACAGATTCGCTTCGTCGTTCTATATTTCTTTATTTGTATTTAGTTTTCAATGGCCGCTCTGGATCTGCAATTCTATTTAACCTGACGACTCCCTGAATTTCCTGTAGCAAAGTAACCCAATTGTTTCCCTGCAGTAAATGATCAGGTCCAGCACTGAACACCCACTTGATATTCCTCCTCCAGCTGACCACCGTGGGCCTCACACACCATCAGCAGGTCACACACACCACCACACACACCATCAGCAGGTCACACACACCACCACACACACTCTCGTGTGCTGCCTCACGTGTGCTGCCTCACATGTGCTGCCTCACACACCATCAGCAGGTCACACACACCACCACACACACTCTCGTGTGCTGCCTCACACATCATCAGCAGGTCACACACACCACCACACACACTCTCGTGTGCTGCCTCACACACCATCAGCAGGTCACACACACCACCACACACACTCTCGTGTGCTGCCTCACATGTGCTGCCTCACGGCCACCCGGTACCTTCTGTACCGGGAGTCGATCAAGCACGATTCTGTCGGCGGCGAAAAATATTGTAAATGTGTAAACAACACGAGTGTGTGGTGCCTGGTACTGGCCTCTACTGTCACCTGACCCTCCCGTGTGTGTGTGTGTGTACGTGTGTGTGTGTGTGTATGTGTGTGTGTGTGTGTGTGTGTGTGTACGTGTGTGTGTGTGTGTGTGTGTGTGTGTGTGTGTGTACGTGTGTGTGTGTGTGTGTGTGTGTGTATGTGTGTGTGTGTGTGTGTGTGTGTGTGTGTGTGTACGTGTGTGTGTGTGTGTGTGTGTGTGTGTGTGTACGTGTGTGTGTGTGTGTGTGTGTGTATGTGTGTGTGTGTGTGTGTGTGTGTGTGTGTGTGTGTGTGTGTGTGTGTGTGATGTGTGTGTGTGTGTGTATGTGTGTGTGTGTGTGTGTGTGTGTGTGTGTGTGTGTGATGTGTGTGTGTGTGTGTATGTGTGTGTGTGTGTGTGTGTGTGTGTGTGTGTGTAGACCTCTTACCACAGTTGTACCTGCAGTTCTTAACACCAATCTACTTCACAAGGCATTTCATTCATACTGCCGCTATTTACCTTCAGGCTGCCTGCATCTACCGTCAGGCCGCCTGCATCTACCGTCAGGCCGCCTGCATCTACCGTCAGGCCGCCTGCATCTACCTTCAGGCCTCCTGCATCTACCGTCAGACCGCCTGCATCTACCGTCAGGCCGCCTGCATCTACCGTCAGGCCGCCTGCATCTACCGTCAGGCCGCCTGCATCTACCGTCAGGCCGCCTGCATCTACCGTCAGGCCGCCTGCATCTACCGTCAGGCCGCCTGCATCTACCGTCAGGCTGCCTGCATCTACCGTCAGGCCGCCTGCATCTACCGTCAGGCCGCCTGCATCTACCGTCAGGCCGCCTGCATCTACCGTCAGGCTGCCTGCATCTACCGTCAGGCTGCCTGCATCTACCGTCAGGCCGCCTGCATCTACCGTCAGGCTGCCTACCTCTACCGTCAGGCCACCTACATCTACCGTCAGGCCACCTACATCTACCGTCAGGCCACCTACATCTACCGTCAGGCTGCCTGCATCTACCGTCAGGCCACCTGCATCTACCGTCAGGCCGCCTGCATCTACCGTCAGGCCACCTGCATCTACCGTCAGGCCGCCTGCATCTACCGTCAGGCCTCCTACATCTACCGTCAGGCCACCTGCATCTACCGTCAGGCTGCCTGCATCTACCGTCAGGCCGCCTACATCTACCGTCAGGCCGCCTGCATCTACCGTCAGGCCACCTACATCTACCGTCAGGCCGCCTACATCTACCGTCAGGCCACCTACATCTACCGTCAGGCCACCTGCATCTACCGTCAGGCCGCCTACATCTACCGTCAGGCCACCTACATCTACCGTCAGGCCACCTGCATCTACCGTCAGGCCGCCTGCATCTACCGTCAGGCCACCTACATCTACCGTCAGGCCGCCTGCATCTACCATCAGGCCACCTGCATCTACCGTAAGGCCGCCTACATCTACCGTCAGGCCACCTACATCTACCGTCAGGCCGCCTGCATCTACCATCAGGCCACCTGCATCTACCGTCAGGCTGCCTGCATCTACCGTCAGGCCACCTGCATCTACCGTCAGGCCGCCTGCATCTACCGTCAGGCCACCTACATCTACCGTCAGGCTGCTTTGAACTTTCTAATAGTCCCCCTGTGTGCCCTACCCCCCCCCCCTCCTGCCTTGATTCACTGTGGTCCTCATCCAACCCAGCCGCAGTAAGTGAGGAGTCATAATGATGACGACTGTCAGTACCATGAACACCACAGTGACCTTACGATCCCTAGTCACAAGTAACATCTCAGACCACCAATCATGGTGACAGGTACCATGATATCATCATCAACACATGATATCATCATCAACACATGATATCATCATCAACACATGATATCATCATCAACACATGATATCATCATCAATACATATCATCATCAACACATGATATCATCATCAATACATATCATCATCAACACATGATATCATCATCAACACATGATATCATCATCAACACATGATATCATCATCAACACATGATATCATCATCAACACATGATATCATCATCGACACATGATATCATCATCAACACATGATATCATCATCAACATATGATATCATCATCAATACATATCATCATCAACACATGATATCATCATCAACACATGATATCATCAACACATGATATCATCATCGACACATGATATCATCATCAACACATGATATCATCATCAACATATGATATCATCAGTACATGATATCATCATCAACACATGATATCATCATCAACACATGATATCATCATCAACATATGATATCATCATCAACACATGATATCATCATCAACACATGATATCATCAGTATATGATATCATCATCAACACATGAAGTCATCATCAACACATGATATCATCATCAACACATGATATCATCAGTACATGATATCATCATCAACACATGAAGTCATCATCAACACATGATATCATCATCAACACATGATATCATCATCAACATATGATATCATCATCAATACATATCATCATCAACACATGATATCATCATCAACACATGATATCATCATCAACACATGATATCATCATCGACACATGATATCATCATCAACACATGATATCATCATCAACATATGATATCATCAGTACATGATATCATCATCAACACATGATATCATCATCAACACATGATATCATCATCAACACATGATATCATCATCAACATATGATATCATCATCAACACATGATGTCATCATCAATACATATCATCATCAACACATGATATCATCATCAACACATGATATCATCAACACATGATATCATCATCAACATATGATATCATCATCAACACATGATATCATCATCAACACATGATATCATCAACACATGATATCATCATCAACACATGATATCATCATCAACATATGATATCATCATCAACACATGATATCATCATCAACACATGATATCATCAGTACATGATATCATCATCAACACATGAAGTCATCATCAACACATGATATCATCATTAACACATGATATCATCATCAACAGATGATATCATCATCAATACATATCATCATCAGCACATGATATCATCATCAACACATATCATCATCAGCACATGATATCATCATCAACACATGATATCATCATCAACACATGATATCATCAACACATGATATCATCATCAACACATGATATCATCATCAACATATGATATCATCATCAACACATGATATCATCATCAACACATGATATCATCAGTACATGATATCATCATCAACACATGAAGTCATCATCAACACATGATATCATCATTAACACATGATATCATCAACACATGATATCATCATCAATACATATCATCATCAACACATGATATCATCATCAATACATATCATCATCAACACATGATATCATCATCAACACATGATATCATCATCAACACATGATATCATCATCAATACATATCATCATCAACACATGATATCATCATCAACACATGATATCATCATCAACACATGATATCATCATCAACACATGATATCATCATCAACACATGATATCATCATCAATACATATCATCATCAACACATGATATCATCATCAACACATGATATCATCATCAACACATGAAGTCATCATCAACACATGATATCATCATCAACGCATGAAGTCATCATCAACACATGATATCATCATCAACACATGAAGTCATCATCAACACATGAAGGCATCATCAACACATGATATCATCATCAACACATGATATCATCATCAACACATGATATCATCATCAACACATGATATCATCATCAACATATGATATCATCATCAACACATGATATCATCATCAACACATGATATCATCAGTACATGATATCATCAACACATGAAGTCATCATCAACACATGATATCATCATCAACACATGATATCATCATCAACACATGATATCATCATCAACACATGAAGTCATCATCAACACATGATATCATCATCAATACATATCATCAATACATGATATCATCATCAACATATGATATCATCATCAACACATGATATCATCATCAACACATGATATCATCAGTACATGATATCATTATCAACACATGAAGTCATCATCAACACATGAAGTCATCATCAACACATGATATCATCATCAACACATGATATCATCAACAACACATGATATCATCACCAACACAGGACGTCATCTTCAGCACATATCATCAGCATTAGATATCATCAATACATGATGTCATCATGAACACATGAAGATATCATCAACATATGATCAACTCACAAGATCATCAACACATGATATGATCATCAACTCACAAGATCATCAACACATGATATGATCATCAACACATGATATCATCAACACATGATATCATCAACACATGATATCATCATCAACACATGATACCATCAACACATGATATCATCATCAACACATGATATCATCAGTACATGATATCATCATCAACACATGATATCATCAGTACATGATATCATCATCAACACATGAAGTCATCATCATCAACACATGAAGTCATCATCAACACATGGTATCATCATCAACACATGATTTCATCATCAACACATAATATCATCAGTACATGATATCATCATCAACACATGAAGTCATCATCAACACATCATCCTCAACACGTGAAGTCATCATCAACACATGATATCATCATCAACACATGAAGTCATCATCAACACATGATATCATCATCAACACATGATATGATCATCAACTCACAAGATCAACACTTGCTAGTGACCCATAGTTTGCCAGTCAGTGTTAACCAGTCATACGTGTCCTCATCTTATAATGTCACACATTACAACACATTTCCTCACATACAACTATAATGAAGAACCATCACAAAGTCCTGAGCACAAGTATATGAAAGTGGACCATTATATGAGCCTTGTATATCCGTATATCAAACCCGCAAGATTGTTCCGTATATCATATAATCATGTGATTACGATCTTGGCCAGAGTCTGTAGTATGATAATGCTATACTTGACCTGGTGTTGTGAGAGACTGTAGTGGTGGAAGCCGGAGTCGATGGTTCAGCAAGACATTTCATGTTTGAGATGGTTTCTCTGTCACCCTGGCTGGAGTTCACCAGGTCTTACATCTCTTGTTAACTTGGTATTATTACTAGGTCATGACCCCTCCTGCCTGCTCTACCTGCAGGTACATCATAACTCAGATGACCTGACACTTGGCTCTGTCTCGCCAGTCTAACTAGTCCTGGTATTAAAGTCTCCTCACCTCGTGCCGTGAGCAGTGTCTCCACGGTATGCATGGTTTACCCTCTGCTGTATAATCTCCTCTCAGTTAATCTTCACTTTTTATTGTTCTTCTCGAGAACATGAGCTTGTTCTTCCCTTGTTGTTCTCCTGCCCTCCAGCTCAAAGATGCATCGTCATTTTCCTCAAGATATAAATACTTCACTGCCTCATCTGTCCTTCCTTACATCTCCTGTGGCAGTGAACCTGGACACCAACCAACACAGTCACTGGCAGTGAACCTGGACACCAACCAACACAGTCACTGGCAGTGAACCTGGACACCAACCATCACAGTCACTGGCAGTGAACCTGGACACCAACCAACACAGTCACTGGCAGTGAACCTGGACACCAACCAACACAGTCACTGGCAGTGAACCTGGACACCAACCAACACAGTCACTGGCAGTGAACCTGGACACCAACCAACACAGTCACTGGCAGTGAACCTGGACACCAACCATCACAGTCACTGGCAGTGAACCTGGACACCAACCAACACAGTCACTGGCAGTGAACCTGGACACCAACCATCACAGTCACTGGCAGTGAACCTGGACACCAACCAACACAGTCACTGGCAGTGAACCTGGACACCAACCAACACAGTCACTGGCAGTGAACCTGGACACCAACCAACACAGTCACTGGCAGTGAACCTGGACACCAACCATCACAGTCACTGGCAGTGAACCTGGACACCAACCAACACAGTCACTGGCAGTGAACCTGGACACCAACCAACACAGTCACTGGCAGTGAAGCTGGACACCAACCAACACAGTCACTGGCAGTGAACCTGGACACCAACCAACACAGTCACTGGCAGTGAACCTGGACACCAACCAACACAGTCACTGGCAGTGAACCTGGACACCAACCAACACAGTCACTGGCAGTGAACCTGGACACCAACCAACACAGTCACTGGCAGTGAACCTGGACACCAACCAACACAGTCACTGGCAGTGAACCTGGACACCAACCATCACAGTCACTGGCAGTGAACCTGGACACCAACCAACACAGTCACTGGCAGTGAACCTGAACACCAACCAACACAGTCACTGGCAGTGAACCTGGACACCAACCAACACAGTCACTGGCAGTGAACCTGGACACCAACCAACACAGTCACTGGCAGTGAACCTGAACACCAACCAACACAGTCACTGGCAGTGAACCTGGACACCAACCATCACAGTCACTGGCAGTGAACCTGGACACCAACCAACACAGTCACTGGCAGTGAAGCTGGACACCAACCAACACAGTTACTGGCAGTCACACACACACACACACACACACACAGCTATGCTTCCCCACCTCACCACCTGGTAGGTGTCTGGTGGTGAGGTGGTAGCCAGGTGGTGAGGTGGTAGCCAGGTGGTGAGGTGGTAGCCAGGTGGTGAGGTGGTAGCCAGGTGGTGAGGTGGTAGCCAGGTGGTGAGGTGGTGGCCAGGTGGTGAGGTGGTGGCCAGGTGGTGAGGTGGTGGCCAGGTGGTGAGGTGGTGGCCAGGTGGTGAGGTGGTAGCCAGGTGGTGAGGTGGTGGCCAGGTGGTGAGGTGGTGGCCAGGTGGTGAGGTGGTAGCCAGGTGGTGAGGTGGTGGCCAGGTGGTGAGGTGGTAGCCAGGTGGCGAGGTGGTAGCCAGGTGGTGAGGTGGTAGCCAGGTGGTGAGGTGGTGGCCAGGTGGTGAGGTGGTGGCCAGGTGGTGAGGTGGTAGCCAGGTGGTGAGGTGGTATGGTCTTGAACACCTGCAGGACGTGTTCACCTGTTCTCCATCTGTGATTATGAACTGAAGTAAACACAGACATTAACCAACCCACCGAGCAGTGCAGACATTAACCAACCCACCGAGCAGTACAGACATTAACCAACCCACCGAGCAGTACAGACATTAACCAACCCACCGAGCAGTGTAGACATTAACCAACCCACCGAGCAGTACAGACATTAACCAACCCACCGAGCAGTACAGACATTAACCAACCCACCGAGCAGTGTAGACATTAACCAACCCACCGAGCAGTGCAGACATTAACCAACCCACCGAGCAGTGTAGACATTAACCAACCCACCGAGCAGTACAGACATTAACCAACCCACCGAGCAGTGTAGACATTAACCAACCCACCGAGCAGTACAGACATTAACCAACCCACCGAGCAGTGAAGACATTAACCAACCCACCGAGCAGTGCAGACATTAACCAACCCACCGAGCAGTGAAGACATTAACCAACCCACCGAGCAGTACAGACATTAACCAACCCACCGAGCAGTACAGACATTAACCAACCCACCGAGCAGTGCAGACATTAACCAACCCACCGAGCAGTGAAGACATTAACCAACCCACCGAGCAGTGCAGACATTAACCAACCCACCGAGCAGTGTAGACATTAACCAACCCACCGAGCAGTGAAGACATTAACCAACCCACCGAGCAGTACAGACATTAACCAACCCACCGAGCAGTGTAGACATTAACCAACCCACCGAGCAGTGTAGACATTAACCAACCCACCGAGCAGTGCAGACATTAACCAACCCACCGAGCAGTGCAGACATTAACCAACCCACCGAGCAGTGCAGACATTAACCAACCCACCGAGCAGTGTAGACATTAACCAACCCACCGAGCAGTGCAGACATTAACCAACCCACCGAGCAGTGTAGACATTAACCAACCCACCGAGCAGTGCAGACATTAACCAACCCACCGAGCAGTGCAGACATTAACCAACCCACCGAGCAGTGCAGACATTAACCAACCCACCGAGCAGTGAAGACATTAACCAACCCACCGAGCAGTGCAGACATTAACCAACCCACCGAGCAGTGTAGACATTAACCAACCCACCGAGCAGTGTAGACATTAACCAACCCACCGAGCAGTGTAGACATTAACCAACCCACCGAGCAGTGCAGACATTAACCAACCCACCGAGCAGTGCAGACATTAACCAACCCACCGAGCAGTGCAGACATTAACCAACCCACCGAGCAGTACAGACATTAACCAACCCACCGAGCAGTACAGACATTAACCAACCCACCGAGCAGTGAAGACATTAACCAACCCACCGAGCAGTGCAGACATTAACCAACCCACCGAGCAGTGCAGACATTAACCAACCCACCGAGCAGTACAGACATTAACCAACCCACCGAGCAGTGCAGACATTAACCAACCCACCGAGCAGTACAGACATTAACCAACCCACCGAGCAGTACAGACATTAACCAACCCACCGAGCAGTGCAGACATTAACCAACCCACCGAGCAGTGTAGACATTAACCAACCCACCGAGCAGTGCAGACATTAACCAACCCACCGAGCAGTGCAGACATTAACCAACCCACCGAGCAGTGAAGACATTAATCAACCCACCGAGCAGTGCAGACATTAACCAACCCACCGAGCAGTGCAGACATTAACCAACCCACCGAGCAGTGTAGACATTAACCAACCCACCGAGCAGTGAAGACATTAACCAACCCACCGAGCAGTGCAGACATTAACCAACCCACCGAGCAGTGAAGACATTAACCAACCCACCGAGCAGTGAAGACATTAACCAACCCACCGAGCAGTGTAGACATTAACCAACCCACCGAGCAGTGTAGACATTAACCAACCCACCGAGCAGTGCTGCCATCGTCGTATGCTAGATGTTCAGTGTTGCCAGTAAACACGTGATCAACTGGTTTTCTTCATAATACCATATGTCCAAGATGCTGCTCACGTGACCAATGTAATGATTACATATATCTCATCTAGTCTTCTCACCACACTGGCTCTCACCACACTGGCTCTCACCACACTGGCTGTCATCCCACTGGCTCTCACCACACTGGCTCTCACCACACTGGCTCTCACCGTACTGGCTCTCACCATACTGGCTCTCACCACACTGGCTCTCACCACACTGGCTCTCACCGTACTGGCTCTCACAACACTGGCTCTCACCATACTGGCTCTCACCACACTGGCTCTCACCATACTGGCTCTCACCCCACTGACTCTCACCACACTGGCTCTCACCGTACTGGCTCTCACCACACTGACTCTCACCACACTGGCTCTCACCACACTGACTCTCACCATACTGGCTCTCACCACACTGGCTCTCACCACACTGGCTCTCACCACACTGGCTCTCACCACACTGGCTCTCACCGTACTGGCTCTCACCACACTGGCTCTCACCACACTGGCTCTCACCGTACTGGCTCTCACTACACTGGCTCTCACCACACTGGCTCTCACCACACTGGCTCTCACCACACTGGCTCTCACTACAATGGCTCTCACCACACTGGCTCTCACCACACTGGCTCTCACCACACTGGCTCTCACCGTACTGGCTCTCACTACACTGGCTCTCACCACACTGGCTCCCACCACACAGGCTCTCACCACACTGGCTCTCACCACACTGGCTCTCACCACACTGGCTCTCACCACACTGGCTCTCACCACACTGGCTCTCACCGTACTGGCTCTCACCACACTGGCTCTCACCACACTGGCTCTCACCACACTGGCTCTCACCACAATGGCTCTCACCTCTCTGGCTCTCACCACACTGGCTCTCACCACACTGGCTCTCACCACACTGACTCTCACCACACTGGCTCTCACCACAATGGCTCTCACCTCTCTGGCTCTCACCACAATGGCTCTCACCTCTCTGGCTCTCACCACACTGGCTCTCACCTCTCTGGCTCTCACCACAATGGCTCTCACCTCTCTGGCTCTCACCACAATGGCTCTCACCTCTCTGGCTCTCACCACAATGGCTCTCACCTCTCTGGCTCTCACCATACTGGCTCACGCTTCTCTGCTCTCACCACACTGGCTCCACCACACTGGCTCTTACCATACTGGCTCTCACCATACTGGCTCACGCTTCTCTGCTCTCACCACACTGGCTCCACCACACTGGCTCTTACCATACTGGCTCTCACCATACTAGC
The DNA here is from genome assembly GCF_036320965.1 of Panulirus ornatus. Lineage (NCBI taxonomy): Eukaryota > Metazoa > Arthropoda > Malacostraca > Decapoda > Palinuridae > Panulirus > Panulirus ornatus. The sequence continues at coordinate 14,243,657 of NC_092249.1, read as the reverse complement.
TCTCACCGTACTGGCTCTCACCATACTGGGTCTCACTTCTCTGGCTCTCACCATACAGGATCTCACCATACTGGCTCTCACTATACTGGCTCTCATCAAACTGACTCTCACCACACTGGCTCTCACCACACTGGCTCTCACCACAATGGCTCTCACCACACTGGCTCTCACCACACTGGCTCTCATCAAACTGACTCTCACCACAATGGCTCTCATCAAACTGACTCTCACCACACTGGCTCTCACCACACTGGCTCTCACCACACTGGCTCTCATGAAACTGACTCTCACCACACTGGCTCTCACCATACTGGCTCTCACCACAATGGCTCTCATCAAACTGACTCTCACCACACTGGCTCTCACCATACTGGCTCTCACCACAATGGCTCTCACCACACTGGCTCTCACCCCACTGGCTCTCATCCCACAGGCTCTCACCCCACTGACACTCACCACACTGGCTCTCACCACACTGGCTTTCACCACACTGGTTCTCACCACACTGGCTCTCACCACACTGGCTCTCACCACACTGGCTCTCACCACACTGGCTCTCACCACACTGGCTCTCACCGTACTGGCTCTCACCACACTGGCTCTCATCCAACTGGTTCTCACCACAGTGGCTCTCACCACACTGGCTCTCACCACACTGGCTCTCACCACACTGGCTCTCACCACACTGGCTCTCACCACACTGGCTTTCACCACACTGGCTCTCACCACACTGGCTCTCACCACACTGGCTCTCATCCAACTGGTTCTCACCACAGTGGCTCTCACCACACTGACTCTCACCACACTGGCTCTCACCACACTGGCTCTCACCACACTGGCTCTCACCACACTGGCTTTTACCACAGTGGCTCTCACCACACTGGCTCTCACCACACTGGCTCTCATCCAACTGGTTCTCACCACAGTGGCTCTCACCACACTGGCTCTCACCACACTGGCTCTCATCCAACTGGTTCTCACCACAGTGGCTCTCATCCAACTGGTTCTCACCACAGTGGCTCTCACCACACTGGCTCTCACCACACTGGCTTTCACCACACTGGTTCTCACCACACTGGCTCTCACCACACTGGCTCTCACTACAGTGGCTCTCACCATACTGGCTCTCACCACACTGGCTCTCACCACACTGGCTCTCACCACACTGACTCTCACCACACTGGCTCTCACCACACTGGCTCTCACCACACTGGCTCTCACCACACTGGCTCTCACCATACTGGCTCTCACCACACTGGCTCTCACCACACTGACTCTTACTATATTGGCTTTCATATAAAGCATGTATAGCTTGTGTATAGCTTATAGCGGGTTTTGTATAGCTTAACTATGTCTTATGTAACGAGTATTGATGTTACAGTGTATTTTGTACAGCGTATTTATATTTATTGTATACGTTATAGCGGGTTTGTATACCATATCTATGGCTTTTGTATCGCTTATAGCGGCTTTGTATAGCTTATAGCAGCTTTTGTATAGCGAATTTATGCCTTTTTATAGTTCACAGATTCAATTGTATACAGCTTTGCTCTGTCTTGTATAGCTTATAGCGGCTTTTATATAGCGTAATCATGGTTTTCATATAGCTTATAGCAGCTTTTGTATAGCATATTTATGGCGTTTGTATAGCATATAGCGTCTTCTAAGTAGCGAGTAGTGGCTTTGGTATAGCATAGAGGAGTTTTTATACTGCACATTGAGGCCTTATTAGCGTAAATTATCTTTTGTATAGCGTTTACTGGCCTATGTATAGCGTCTATTGACCTATGTATAGCGTCTATTGGCCTATGTATAGCATATTATGGCTTATGTCTAGCGTATAGTTGGTTATGTATAGCACATAGCGGGTTTGTATAACGTGTCTTCTAAATCTGCTATGTTGTGACGCGAACATCACTACGGATATTATAACATTTTCTAAATCGTCTTCGAAAACGACACGAAATATGACGATGTTAGAAAACGTGTTGAGACCTGTCCAATGTTTTGTGTGGGAGGAAAACTAGAGACATTGTGGTCCATGTATATACTTGTATGTTACCCACACACAGGGCTAACCCGTGTGTACATAACACTGTATTACCCACACACAGGTTAACCCGTGTGTACATAACACTGTATTACCCACACACAGGTTAACCCGTGTGTACATAACACTGTATTACCCACACACAGGTTAACCCGTGTGTACATAACACTGCATTACGTACACACAGGTTAACCCGTGTGTACATAACACTGTATTACCCACACACAGGGTTAACGTGTGTGTACATAACACTGTATTACCCACACACAGGGTTAACGTGTGTGTACATAACACTGTATTAATCATATAAGGGAATTATACACACAGGTTAATCTTACAGTGTGAGAGGAAAACATCTGGTTTGTTCTTGTTTACATGAAGAGCAGTAGTGAGGAAACATCATGTACGTACACTTCACCTGTAAATAAGTCTACAAAATTTCACCATTGCGCGCCCAAGGATCGAACCCAGGCCACTGTAACTACAGGTGGACAGCGTGCCACTTGACCACTGGTGAGATATCTCCAAAGCTGCTATGTACACTATCATCATCCCGCGGGGCAATACAGTGAGACACCCCCCACCCCCCAACGCACATACAGAAAAAATAGAAATGAAAAATAAAGGCAGGAAGTATGAATATCTACATGTGCATATATGTATATGATTGTGTATGTATATGTATGTACACATTGAAATGTATAGTTATGTATGTGTGCGCCTGTGGGCGTTTATGTATATGCATGTGTATGTGCGTGAGTTGGGCCATTCTTCGTCTGTTTCCTTTCGCTACCTCGCTAGCGCGAGAGACGGCGATTAAATATATATATATATATATATATATATATATATATATATATATATATATATATATCAGTAAATTTTAGGGAGAATAAAAAGATGTTCTGGAAGGAGGTAAATAGGGTGCGTAAGACAAGGGAGCAAATGGGAACTTCAGTGAAGGGCGTAAATGGGGAGGTGATAACAAGTAGTGGTGATGTGAGAAGGAGATGGAATGAGTATTTTGAAGGTTTGTTGAATGTGTCTGATGACAGAGTGGCAGATATAGGGTGTTTGGGTCGAGGTGGTGTGCAAAGTGAGAGGGTTAGGGAAAATGATTTGGTAAACAGAGAAGAGGTAGTAAAAGCTTTGCGGAAGATGAAAGCCGGCAAGGCAGCAGGTTTGGATGGTATTGCAGTGGAATTTATTAAAAAAGGGGGTGACTGTATTGTTGACTGGTTGGTAAGGTTATTTAATGTATGTATGACTCATGGTGAGGTGCCTGAGGATTGGCGGAATGCGTGCATAGTGCCATTGTACAAAGGCAAAGGGGATAAGAGTGAGTGCTCAAATTACAGAGGTATAAGTTTGTTGAGTATTCCTGGTAAATTATATGGGAGGGTATTGATTGAGAGGGTGAAGGCATGTACAGAGCATCAGATTGGGGAAGAGCAGTGTGGTTTCAGAAGTGGTAGAGGATGTGTGGATCAGGTGTTTGCTTTGAAGAATGTATGTGAGAAATACTTAGAAAAGCAAATGGATTTGTATGTAGCATTTATGGATCTGGAGAAGGCATATGATAGAGTTGATAGAGATGCTCTGTGGAAGGTATTAAGAATATATGGTGTGGGAGGCAAGTTGTTAGAAGCAGTGAAAAGTTTTTATCGAGGATGTAAGGCGTGTGTACGTGTAGGAAGAGAGGAAAGTGATTGGTTCTCAGTGAATGTAGGTTTGCGGCAGGGGTGTGTGATGTCTCCATGGTTGTTTAATTTGTTTATGGATGGGGTTGTTAGGGAGGTAAATGCAAGAGTCTTGGAAAGAGGGGCAAGTATGAAGTCTGTTGGGGATGAGAGAGCTTGGGAAGTGAGTCAGTTGTTGTTCGCTGATGATACAGCGCTGGTGGCGGATTCATGTGAGAAACTGCAGAAGCTGGTGACTGAGTTTGGTAAAGTGTGTGGAAGAAGAAAGTTAAGAGTAAATGTGAATAAGAGCAAGGTTATTAGGTACAGTAGGGTTGAGGGTCAAGTCAATTGGGAGGTGAGTTTGAATGGAGAAAAACTGGAGGAAGTGAAGTGTTTTAGATATCTGGGAGTGGATCTGTCAGCGGATGGAACCATGGAAGCGGAAGTGGATCATAGGGTGGGGGAGGGGGCGAAAATTTTGGGAGCCTTGAAAAATGTGTGGAAGTCGCGAACATTATCCCGGAAAGCAAAAATGGGTATGTTTGAAGGAATAGTAGTTCCAACAATGTTGTATGGTTGCGAGGCGTGGGCTATGGATAGAGTTGTGCGCAGGAGGATGGATGTGCTGGAAATGAGATGTTTGAGGACAATGTGTGGTGTGAGGTGGTTTGATCGAGTAAGTAACGTAAGGGTAAGAGAGATGTGTGGAAATAAAAAGAGCGTGGTTGAGAGAGCAGAAGAGGGTGTTTTGAAATGGTTTGGGCACATGGAGAGAATGAGTGAGGAAAGATTGACCAAGAGGATATATGTGTCGGAGGTGAAGGGAACGAGGAGAAGAGGGAGACCAAATTGGAGGTGGAAAGATGGAGTGAAAAGGATTTTGTGTGATCGGGGCCTGAACATGCAGGAGGGTGAAAGGAGGGCAAGGAATAGAGTGAATTGGAGCGATGTGGTATACAGGGGTTGACGTGCTGTCAGTGGATTGAATCAGGGCATGTGGAGCGTCCGGGGTGGGCCGTGGAGGGCTGTGTGGGTATGTATATTTGCGTGTGTGGACGTGTGTATGTACATGTGTATGGGGGGGGTTGGGCCATTTCTTTCGTCTGTTTCCTTGCGCTACCTCGCAAACGCGGGAGACAGCGACAAAGTATAAAAAAAAAAAAAAAAAAATATATATATATATATATATATATATATATATATATATATATATATATATATATATATATATATATATATATGGGAGCGGGGGGCTGGAAATCCTCCCCTCTCGGTTTTTTTTTAATTTTCCAAAAGAAGGAACAGAGAATTGGGCCAGGTGAGGGTATTCCCTCAAAGGCCCAGTCCTCTGTTCTTAACGCTACCTCGCTAATGCGGGAAATGGCGAATAGTTTGAAAGAAAAGAAAGAAAGATATATATATATATATCATATACTTGATCGTCGTTTCCCGCGTCAGCGAGGTAGCGCCAGAAAACAGACGAACACCGGCCCATCCACTAATGTACATATACATATAGATCACGCCCATAGACGCACATATACATATATGTACACATATACATATCAAAATATACAGAAATACATACATATAAGTACATATACGCATGTGCATATTCATATATGCTTGCCTTCATCCTTTCCTGGCGCTCCCCCACCACACAGGAAACAACATCGCTACCCCCGTTTCAGTGAGGTAGCGCCGGGAAAACAGACAAAAGAGGACATCTTCATTCACACTCAGTCTCTAGCTGTCATGTGTAATGCACCGAGACCACAGACCGTTCCATGGTGTACCCCAGATGTTTCACATGACCAGATTCTATTTCCCTTTATTCCTTGCACGCTTCTCACCCGATCGCTCAAAATCTTTTTCACTCCATCCTTCAACCTCCAATTTGGTCTCCCACTTCTCGTTCCCTCCACCTCTGACACATATATCCTCTTGGTCAATCATTCCTCACTCATTCTCTCCATGTGCCCAAACAATTTCAACACACCCTCTTCTGCTCTCTCAGCCACACTCTTTTCATTACCACACATCTCTCTTACCCTTTCATTACTTACTCGATCAAACCACCTCACACCACATATTGTCCTCAAACATTTCATTTCCAACACATCCCAACACATCTAGCCTCCTCCGCACAGTTCTATCTATAACCCATGCCTCGCATCCATATAACATTGTTGGAACCACTATTCCTTCAAACATACCCATTTTTGCTTTCCGAGATAATGTTCTCTCCTTCCACACATTTTTCAACGCTTCCAGAACCTTCGCCCCCTCCCCCACTCTGTGCCTCACTTTCGCTTCCATGATTCCATCCCCTCCCAGATATCTAAAACACTTCACTTCCTCCAATCTTTTTCCATTCAAACTTACATCCCAATTAACTTGTACCTCAACCCTACTGTACCTAATAACCTTGCTCTTATTCATATCTACTCTCAACTTTCTCCTTTCACACACTACCAAAATCAGTTACCAACTTCTGCAGTTTCTCACTTGAATAAGCCACCAGTGCTGTATCATCGGCGAACAACTGACTCACTTCCCAGGCCCTCTCATCCACAACAGACTTCATACTCGCCCCTCTCTCCAAAACTCTTGCATTTACCTCCCTAACCACACCATCCAAGAACAAATTAAACAACCATGGAGACATCACACACCCCTGACGCAGATCGACATTTACTGGGAACCAATTACTCCTCTCTTCCTACACGTACACATGCCTTACATCCTTGATAGGATCTTTTGACTGATTCTAGCAGCTTACCTCCCATTACCCTTACCCTATTATATGCCTTTTTCAGATTCATACATGCCACATACAAATCTATTTGTTTTTCTATGTATTTATCACATACATTCTTCAAAGCAAACACCTGATCCACACATCCTATACACTTCCGAAACCAAGCTCCTCCTCCCCAATCTGATGCTCTGTACATGCCTTCACCCTCTCAATCAATACCCTCCCATATAATTTACCAAGAATACGCAACAAACTTATGCCTCTGTAATTTGAACACTCACCTTTATCTGTTGGAGGGTTATGTGCTCTATGTAAATGTGAGTTCAGATGCAATATATTCATATATATACATAGATATATCTATATATACGTTGCTTAAATCCTTTAATGTAAATGTTGTCTTCAGCAACAATAATACTATAAAGAATATCTTAATCAGGAACTCACAAGAAAATTCTCCTGGATGCATCTATAAAGTGCCTTGTAGAAATTGTGATATGTTTTATGTTGGTCAGACCGGTAAAGATCTTTCTGTTAGACTTAATCAACATGAATATAGTATAAGAACGAGACAAGAATCAAATGCTATGTTTAATCACGTTAAAAACTATGATCATTGTACTGACTGGAATAATGCCATCTCAGTCATTAACTCTAATTCCAGTACCACAAGAAATATCATTGAATCTTCTTTAATAAAATATACAAGGAATTATAATCTTAATATTAGTGAAGGTCTATACAAATTGGATAACATTATTGTTGATAAAATTTGTAAACAATTCACCTTCTTGTCCACAGAACAAGTTTATGATACGCTTGTTGTCTGTCTTGGAAAATCGCACGTTTACCAAATGGCGTCCTAGCTTCGTCTCTTTGATGTATATCAAATGACTGTCATATTTCTCTCTTGTGTTTCCCCTGATGATGTGATTATTACAAGAAAGTGCACTTGGGAACTTATCGTGTTTCATTTTCCCCGTGGACTCATAGTAATATATATATATATATATATATATATATATATATATATATATATATATATATATATATATATATATATATATATTTTTCTTTTTTCTTTTATACTATTCGCCATTTCCCGCGTTAGCGAGGTAGCATTAAGAACAGAGGACTGGGCCTATTTTCTATTCTCGAGGCTACAAATTGTGGATAAATCATAAAATAATTTCCGTGCCACAAAAATGGTTAATTTCCGTTCAAACAAAATGGAAATTTCTAAATAAGTTTTTGTCTGACATAAGTTGTGTTTTATGGAAGCAGGTGAAGCCGACACACATGTGATGCCGTACACGTAATTACGTACGATTCTATTTCACTATTTCTGTTACCACGTTATATGAATCACCTTACCTGTCATGGACACACCTGGTCTCCCTGACACAACCACCTGTCATGGACACACCTGGTCTCCCTGACACAACCACCTGTCATGGACACACCTGGTCTCCCTGACACAACCACCTGTCATGGACACACCTGGTCTCCCTGACACAACCACCTGTCATGGACACACCTGGTCTCTCCCTGACACAACCGCCTGTCACGGACACACCTGGTCTCCCTGACACAACCACCTGTCATGGACACACCTGGTCTCCCCCTGACACAACCGCCTGTCATGGACACACCTGGTCTCTCCCTGACACAATCGCCTGTCATGGACACACCTGGTCTCTCCCTGACACAACCACCTGTCATGGACACACCTGGTCTCCCTGACACAACCACCTCAAGGGTATTTAAGTCAGACAAATTTTGATCATATATTTATGTGTGTGTGTGTGTGTGTGTGTGTGTGTGTGTGTGTACGAAATTGGATGCTACACACACACACACACACACACACAAATATATATATATATATATATATATATATATATATATATATATATATATATATATAGAGAGAGAGAGAGAGAGAGAGAGAGAGAGAGAGAGAGAGAGAGAGAGAGAGAGAGTTAGGGAAAATGATTTGGTAAACAGAGAAGAGATAGTAAAAGCTTTGCGGAAGATAAAAGTCGGCAAGGCAGCAGGTTTGGATGGTATTGCAGTGGAATTTATTAAAAAAGGGGGTGACTGTATTGTTGACTGGTTGGTAAGGTTATTTAATGTATGTATGACTCATGGTGAGGTGCCTGAGGATTGGCGGAATGCGTGCATAGTGCCATTGTACAAAGGCAAAGGGGATAAGAGTGAGTGCTCAAATTACAGAGGTATATGTTTGTTGGATATTCCTGGTAAATTATATGGGAGGGTATTGATTGAGAGGGTGAAGGCATGTACAGAGCATCAGATTGGGGAAGAGCAGTGTGGTTTCAGAAGTGGTAGAGGATGTGTGGATGAGGTGTTTGCTTTGAAGAATGTATGTAAGAAATACTTAGAAAAGCAAATGGATTTGTATATAGCATTTATGGATCTGGAGAAGGCATATGATAGAGTTGATAGAAATGCTCTGTGGAAGGTATTAAGAATATATGGTGTGGGAGTCAAGTTGTTAGAAGCAGTGAAGAGTTTTTATCGAGGATGTAAGGCATGTGTACGTGTAGGAAGAGAGGAAAGTGATTGGTTCTCAGTGAATGTAGGTTTGCGGCAGGGGTGTATGATGTCTCCATGGTTGTTTGATTTGTTTATGGATGGGGTTGTTAGGGAGGTGAATGCAAGAGTTTTGGAAAGAGGGGCAAGTATGAAGTCTGTTGTGGATGAGAGAGCTTGGGAAGTGAGTCAGTTGTTGTTCGCTGATGATACAGCGCTGGTGGCTGATTCATGTGAGAAACTGCAGAAGCTGGTGACTGAGTTTGGTAAAGTGTGTGAAAGAAGAAAGTTAAGAGTAAATGTGAATAAGAGCAAGGTTATTAGGTACAGTACGGTTGAGGGTCAAGTCAATTGGGAGGTAAGTTTGAATGGAGAAAAACTGGAGGAAGTAAAGTGTTTTAGATATCTGGGAGTGGATCTGGCAGCGGATGGAACCATGGAAGCGGAAGTGAATCATAGGGTGGGGGAGGGGGCGAAAATCCTGTGAGCCTTGAAGAATGTTTGTCGAGAACATTATCTCGGAAAGCAAAAATGGGTATGTTTGAAGGAATAGTGGTTCCAACAATGTTGTATGGTTGCGAGGCGTGGGCTATGGATAGAGTTGTGCGCAGGAGGGTGGATGTGCTGGAAATGAGATGTTTGAGGACAATGTGTGGTGTGATGTGGTTTGATCGAGTAAGTAATGTAAGGGTAAGAGAGATGGGTGGAAATAAAAAGAGCGTGGTTGAGAGAGCAGAAGAGGGTGTTTTGAAATGGTTTGGGCACATGGAGAGAATGAGTGAGGAAAGATTGACCAAGAGGATATATGTGTCGGAGGTGGAGGGAACGAGGAGAAGTGGGAGACCAAATTAGAGGTGGAAAGATGGGGTGAAAAAGATTTTGAGTGATCGGGGCCTGAACATGCAGGAGGGTGAAAAGAGGGCAAGGAATAGAGTGAATTGGATCGATGTGGTATACCAGGGTTGACGTGCTGTCAGTGGATTGAATCAGGGCATGTGAAGCGTCTGGGGTAAACCATGGAAAGTTGTGTGGGGCCTGGATGTGGAAAGGGAGCTGTGGTTTCGGGCATTATTGCATGACAGTTAGAGACTGAGTGTGAACGAATAGGGGCCTTTGTTGTCTTTTCCTAGCTCTACCTCGCACATATGAGGGGGGAGGGGGATGGTATTCCATGTGTGGCGAGGTGGCGATGGGAGTGAATAAAGGCAGACAGTGTGAATTGTGTGCATGGGTATATATGTATGTGTCTGTGTGTGTATATATATGTGTACATTGAGATGTATAGGTATGTATATTTGTGTGTGTGTACGTGTATGTATATACATGTGTATGGAGGTGGGTTGGGCCATTACTTTCGTCTGTTTCCTTGTGCTACCTCGCAAATGCGGGAGACAGCGACAAAACAAAATAAGAAATAAATGTGAAATGATATATATATATATATATATATATATATATATATATATATATATATATATATATATATATATTCTTTTTTTTTTTTTTTTGCTTTGTCGCTGTCTCCCGCGTTTGCGAGGTAGCGCAAGGAAACAGACGAAAGAAATGGCCCAACCCACCCCCATACACATGTATATACATACGTCCACACACGCAAATATACATACCTACACAGCTTTCCATGGTTTACCCCAGACGCATCACATGCCTTGATTCAATCCACTGACAGCACGTCAACCCCGGTATACCACATCGCTCCAATTCACTCTATTCCTTGCCCTCCTTTCACCCTCCTGCATGTTCAGGCCCCGATCACACAAAATCTTTTTCACTCCATCTTTCCACCTCCAATTTGGTCTCCCTCTTCTCCTCGTTCCCTCCACCTCCGACACATATATCCTCTTGGTCAATCTTTCCTCACTCATTCTCTCCATGTGCCCAAACCATTTCAAAACACCCTCTTCTGCTCTCTCAACCACGCTCTTTTTATTTCCACACATCTCTCTTACCCTTACGTTACTTACTCGATCAAACCACCTCACACCACACATTGTCCTCAAACATCTCATTTCCAGCACATCCATCCTCCTGCGCACAACTCTATCCATAGCCCACGCCTCGCAACCATACAACATTGTTGGAACCACTATTCCTTCAAACATACCCATTTCTGCTTTCCGAGATAATGTTCTCGACTTCCACACATTCTTCAAGGCTCCCAGAATTTTCGCCCCCTCCCCCATCCTATGATCCACTTCCGCTTCCATGGTTCCATCCGCTGCCAGATCCACTCCCATATATATATATATATATATATATATATATATATATATATATATATATATATATATACTTCTCCTCGATCCTTCCACCCCTGACACATATATCCTCTTGGTCAATCTTTCCTCACTCATTCTCTCCATGTGCCCAAACCATTTCAAAACACCCTCTTCTGCTTTCTAAACCACGCTCTTTTTATTTCCACACATCTCTCTTAACCTTACATCACTTACTCAATCAAACCACCTCAAACCAGATATTGTCCTCAAACATCTCATTTCCAACACATATACCCTCCGCACAACCCTATAGCCCACGCCTCGCATCCATATAACATTGTTGGAACCACTATTCCTTCAAACATACCCATTTTTGCTTTCCAAGATAATGTTCTCTCCTTACACACATTTTTCAACGCTCCCAGAACCTTCGCCCCCTCCCCCACTCTGTGCCTCACTTTCGCTTCCATGATTCCATTCCCTGCTAAATCCACTCCCAGATATCTAAAACACTTCACTTCCTCCAATCTTTTTCCATTCAAACTTACATCCCAATTAACTTGTACCTCAACCCTACTGTACCTAATAACCTTGCTCTTATTCATATCTACTCTCAACTTTCTCCTTTCACACACTACCAAAATCAGTTACCAACTTCTGCAGTTTCTCACTTGAATAAGCCACCAGTGCTGTATCATCGGCGAACAACTGACTCACTTCCCAGGCCCTCTCATCCACAACAGACTTCATACTCGCCCCTCTCTCCAAAACTCTTGCATTTACCTCCCTAACCACACCATCCAAGAACAAATTAAACAACCATGGAGACATCACACACCCCTGACGCAGATCGACATTTACTGGGAACCAATAACTCCTCTCTTCCTACTTGTATACATGCCTTACATCCTTGATTGGATCTTTTGACTGATTCTAGCAGCTTACCTCCCATTACCCTTACCCTATTATATGCCTTTTTCAGATTCATACATGCCACATACAAATCTATTTGTTTTTCTATGTATTTATCACATACATTCTTCAAAGCAAACACCTGATCCACACATCCTATACACTTCCGAAACCACGCTCCTCCTCCCCAATCTGATGCTCTGTACATGCCTTCACCCTCTCAATCAATACCCTCCCATATAATTTACCAAGAATACGCAACAAACTTATGCCTCTGTAATTTGAACACTCACCTTTATCTGTTGGAGGGTTATGTGCTCTATGTAAATGTGAGTTCAGATGCAATATATTCATATATATACATAGATATATCTATATATACGTTGCTTAAATCCTTTAATGTAAATGTTGTCTTCAGCAACAATAATACTATAAAGAATATCTTAATCAGGAACTCACAAGAAAATTCTCCTGGATGCATCTATAAAGTGCCTTGTAGAAATTGTGATATGTTTTATGTTGGTCAGACCGGTAAAGATCTTTCTGTTAGACTTAATCAACATGAATATAGTATAAGAACGAGACAAGAATCAAATGCTTTGTTTAATCTCGTTAAAAACTATGATCATTGTACTGACTGGAATAATGCCATCTCAGTCATTAACTCTAATTCCAGTACCACAAGAAATATCATTGAATCTTCTTTAATAAAATATACAAGGAATTATAATCTTAATATTAGTGAAGGTCTATACAAATTGGATAACTTTATTGTTGATAAAATTTGTAAACAATTCACCTTCTTGTCCACAGAACAAGTTTATGATACGCTTGTTGTCTGTCTTGGAAAATCGCACGTTTACCAAATGGCGTCCTAGCTTCGTCTCTTTGATGTATATCAACTGACTGTCATATTTCTCTCTTGTGTTTCCCCTGATGATGTGATTATTACAAGAAAGTGCACTTGGGAACTTATCGTGTTTCATTTTCCCCGTGGACTCATAGTAATATATATATATATATATATATATAAGGCTATTTTCTATTCTCGAGGCTACAAATTGTGGATAAATCATAAAATAATTTCCGTGCCACAAAAATGGTTAATTTCCGTTCAAACAAAATGGAAATTTCTAAATAAGTTTTTGTCTGACATAAGTTGTGTTTTATGGAAGCAGGTGAAGCCGACACACATGTGATGCCGTACACGTAATTACGTACGATTCTATTTCACTATTTCTGTTACCACGTTATATGAATCACCTTACCTGTCATGGACACACCTGGTCTCCCTGACACAACCACCTGTCATGGACACACCTGGTCTCCCTGACACAACCACCTGTCATGGACACACCTGGTCTCCCTGACACAACCACCTGTCATGGACACACCTGGTCTCCCTGACACAACCACCTGTCATGGACACACCTGGTCTCTCCCTGACACAACCGCCTGTCATGGACACACCTGGTCTCCCTGACACAACCACCTGTCATGGACACACCTGGTCTCCCTGACACAACCACCTGTCATGGACACACCTGGTCTCCCTGACACAACCACCTGTCATGGACACACCTGGTCTCTCCCTGACACAACCGCCTGTCATGGACACACCTGGTCTCTCCCTGACACAATCGCCTGTCATGGACACACCTGGTCTCTCCCTGACACAACCACCTGTCATGGACACACCTGGTCTCCCTGACACAACCACCTCAAGGGTATTTAAGTCAGACAAATTTTGATCATATATTTATGTGTGTCAGTGTGTGTGTGTGTGTGTACGAAATTGGATGCTACACACACACACACACACACACACACACACACACACACACACACAAATATATATATATATATATATATATATATATATATATATATATATATATATATAGAGAGAGAGAGAGAGAGAGAGAGAGAGAGAGAGAGAGAGAGAGAGGGTTAGGGAAAATGATTTGGTAAACAGAGAAGAGGTAGTAAAAGCTTTGCGGAAGATGAAAGTCGGCAAGGCAGCAGGTTTGGATGGTATTGCAGTGGAATTTATTAAAAAAGGGGGTGACTGTATTGTTGACTGGTTGGTAAGGTTATTTAATGTATGTATGACTCATGGTGAGGTGCCTGAGGATTGGCGGAATGCGTGCATAGTGCCATTGTACAAAGGCAAAGGGGATAAGAGTGAGTGCTCAAATTACAGAGGTATATGTTTGTTGGATATTCCTGGTAAATTTTATGGGAGGGTATTGATTGAGAGGGTGAAGGCATGTACAGAGCATCAGATTGGGGAAGAGCAGTGTGGTTTCAGAAGTGGTAGAGGATGTGTGGATGAGGTGTTTGCTTTGAAGAATGTATGTAAGAAATACTTAGAAAAGCAAATGGATTTGTATATAGCATTTATGGATCTGGAGAAGGCATATGATAGAGTTGATAGAAATGCTCTGTGGAAGGTATTAAGAATATATGGTGTGGGAGTCAAGTTGTTAGAAGCAGTGAAGAGTTTTTATCGAGGATGTAAGGCATGTGTACGTGTAGGAAGAGAGGAAAGTGATTGGTTCTCAGTGAATGTAGGTTTGCGGCAGGGGTGTATGATGTCTCCATGGTTGTTTGATTTGTTTATGGATGGGGTTGTTAGGGAGGTGAATGCAAGAGTTTTGGAAAGAGGGGCAAGTATGAAGTCTGTTGTGGATGAGAGAGCTTGGGAAGTGAGTCAGTTGTTGTTCGCTGATGATACAGCGCTGGTGGCTGATTCATGTGAGAAACTGCAGAAGCTGGTGACTGAGTTTGGTAAAGTGTGTGAAAGAAGAAAGTTAAGAGTAAATGTGAATAAGAGCAAGGTTATTAGGTACAGTAGGGTTGAGGGTCAAGTCAATTGGGAGGTAAGTTTGAATGGAGAAAAACTGGAGGAAGTAAAGTGTTTTAGATATCTGGGAGTGGATCTGGCAGCGGATGGAACCATGGAAGCGGAAGTGAATCATAGGGTGGGGGAGGGGGCGAAAATCCTGTGAGCCTTGAAGAATGTTTGTCGAGAACATTATCTCGGAAAGCAAAAATGGGTATGTTTGAAGGAATAGTGGTTCCAACAATGTTGTATGGTTGCGAGGCGTGGGCTATGGATAGAGTTGTGCGCAGGAGGATGGATGTGCTGGAAATGAGATGTTTGAGGACAATGTGTGGTGTGATGTGGTTTGATCGAGTAAGTAATGTAAGGGTAAGAGAGATGGGTGGAAATAAAAAGAGCGTGGTTGAGAGAGCAGAAGAGGGTGTTTTGAAATGGTTTGGGCACATGGAGAGAATGCGTGAGGAAAGATTGACCAAGAGGATATATGTGTCGGAGGTGGAGGGAACGAGGAGAAGTGGGAGACCAAATTAGAGGTGGAAAGATGGGGTGAAAAAGATTTTGAGTGATCGGGGCCTGAACATGCAGGAGGGTGAAAAGAGGGCAAGGAATAGAGTGAATTGGATCGATGTGGTATACCGGGGTTGACGTGCTGTCAGTGGATTGAATCAGGGCATGTGAAGCGTCTGGGGTAAACCATGGAAAGTTGTGTGGGGCCTGGATGTGGAAAGGGAGCTGTGGTTTCGGGCATTATTGCATGACAGTTAGAGACTGAGTGTGAACGAATAGGGGCCTTTGTTGTCTTTTCCTAGCTCTACCTCGCACATATGAGGGGGGAGGGGGATGGTATTCCATGTGTGGCGAGGTGGCGATGGGAGTGAATAAAGGCAGACAGTGTGAATTGTGTGCATGGGTATATATGTATGTGTCTGTGTGTGTATATATATGTGTACATTGAGATGTATAGGTATGTATATTTGCGTGTGTGTACGTGTATGTATATACATGTGTATGGAGGTGGGTTGGGCCATTACTTTCGTCTGTTTCCTTGCGCTACCTCGCAAATGCGGGAGACAGCGACAAAACAAAATAAGAAATAAATGTGAAATGATATATATATATATATATATATATATATATATATATATATATATATATATATATATATATATATATATATATATTTTTTTTTTTTTTTTGCTTTGTCGCTGTCTCCCGCGTTTGCGAGGTAGCGCAAGGAAACAGACGAAAGAAATGGCCCAACCCACCCCCATACACATGTATATACATACGTCCACACACGCAAATATACATACCTACACAGCTTTCTATGGTTTACCCCAGACGCTTCACATGCCTTGATTCAATCCACTGACAGCACGTCAACCCCGGTATACCACATCGCTCCAATTCACTCTATTCCTTGCCCTCCTTTCACCCTCCTGCATGTTCAGGCCCCGATCACACAAAATCTTTTTTACTCCATCTTTCCACCTCCAATTTGGTCTCCCTCTTCTCCTCGTTCCCTCCACCTCCGACACATATATCCTCTTGGTCAATCTTTCCTCACTCATTCTCTCCATGTGCCCAAACCATTTCAAAACACCCTCTTCTGCTCTCTCAACCACGCTCTTTTTATTTCCACACATCTCTCTTACCCTTACGTTACTTACTCGATCAAACCACCTCACACCACACATTGTTCTCAAACATCTCATTTCCAGCACATCCATCCTCCTGCGCACAACTCTATCTATAGCCCACGCCTCGCAACCATACAACATTGTTGGAACCACTATTCCTTCAAACATACCCATTTCTGCTTTCCGAGATAATGTTCTCGACTTCCACACATTCTTCAAGGCTCCCAGAATTTTCGCCCCCTCCCCCATCCTATGATCCACTTCCGCTTCCATGGTTCCATCCGCTGCCAGATCCACTCCCATATATATATATATATATATATATATATATATATACTTCTCCTCGATCCTTCCACCCCTGACACATATATCCTGTTTGACAATCTTTCCTCACTCATTCTCTCCATGTGCCCAAACCATTTCAAAACACCCTCTTCTGCTCTCTCAACCACGCTCTTTTTATTTCCACACATCTCTCTTAACCTTTCATCACTTACTCAATCAAACCACCTCAAACCAGATATTGTCCTCAAACATCTCATTTCCAACACATATACCCTCCTCCGCACAACCCTATAGCCCACGCCTCGCAACCATATAACATTGTTGGAACCACTGTTCCTTCAAACATACCTATTTTTCCTTTCCGAGATATTGTTCTCGACTTCCACACATTCTTCAACGCTCCCAGAACCTTCGCCCCCTTTTCCACCCTGTGATTCACTTCCTCCTCCATGGTTCCATCCGCTGCCAAATCCACTCCCAGATATCTAAAACACTTCACTTCCTCCAGTTTTTTTCCTTCCAAACTTATCTCTCAATTGGCTTGTCCCTCAACCCTACTGCACCTAATAACCTTGCCCTTATTCACATTTACTCTCAGCTTTCTTCTTTCACACACTTTACCAAACTCAGTCACCAGCTTCTGGAGGTTCTCAAGCAATTCAGCCATCAGCGCTGTATCATCAGCGAACAACAACTGGCTCACTTCCCAAGCCCTCTCATCCACAACAGCATGCATAGTTACCCCTCTTTCCAAAACTCTTGCATTCACTTCCCTAACAACCCCATCCATAAACAAATTAAACAACCATGGAGACATTACACACCCCTGCCGCAAACCTACATCCACTGAGAACCAATCACTTTCCTCTCTTCCTACACGTACACATGCCTTACATCCTCGATAAAAACTTTTCACTGCTTCTAACAACTTGACTCCCACACCATATATTCTTAATACCTTCCACAGAGCATCTATATCAACTCTATCGTATGCCTTCTACAAATCCATAAATGCTACATACAAATCCATTTGTTGTTCTAAGTATTTTTCACATACATTCTTCAAAGCCAATACCAGATCCACACATCCTCTAACACTTCTGAAACCACACTGCTCTTCCCCAATCTGATGCTCTGTACATGCCTTCACTCTCTCAATCAATTTCCTCCCATATAATCTAGTAATACTCAACAAACTTATGCCTCTGTGATTTGAACACTCACTCTTATCCCCTTTGCCTTTGTACAATGGCACTATGCAAGCATTCCGCCAGTCCTCAGGCACCTCACCATGAGTCATACATACATTAAATAACCTTACCAGTCAACAATACAGTCACTCCCTTTTCTAATAAATTCCACTGCAATACCATCCAAGCCCTCTGCCTCACTGGCTTTCATCTTCCGCAAAGCTTACATTACGTCTTCTCTATTTACCAAACCATTTCCTTAACCATCTCACTTCGAATACAACCTTGACCAAAACACCCTATATCTGCCACTCAATCATCTAACACATTCAAGAACCCTTAGAAATGCTCAGTCCATCTTCTTCTCACATCGCCACTACTTGTTATTACCTCCCCATTAGCCCCCTTCGCCTATGTTCCCATTTGTTCTCTTGTCTTAACCACTTTATTTACCTCCTTCCAAACCATCTTTTTATTCTCCCTAAAATATAATGATACTCCCTACCCCAACTCTCATTTGCCCTCTTTTTTACCTCTTGCACCTTTCTCTTGACCTCCAGCCTCTTTCTTTTATACGATTCTGTAAGAGATGAAGCAATATCGGTGAGAGGAGAATAGTGTGTGTGGGATGGTAAAAAGCAATTGAAGCGAGGGGAGTGGGTGAGAAACGGGAGATATATAGGGAAGCAGTGATGGCATGTGCAAGAGATGCATGTGGCATGAGAAAGGTGGGAGGTGGGCAGATTAGAAAGGGTAGTGAGTGGTGGGATGAAGAAGTAATTTGTTACTGAAAGAGGAAAGTGAGGCATTTGGGTGGCACTCACAAGGAAGGACTGCAAATGACTGGAGATGTATGAAAAAAAGCGGCAGGAGGACATAAGGAAGGTGCATTGGTTGAAAAAGAGGGCAAATGAGAATTGAGGAGAGAGAGTATGATTGAATCTTACGGAAAAAAAAAAATGTTTTGGAAGGAGGCTGATAATGTGCGTATAACAAGAGAACAAATGGGTTCATTAATAAAGGAGGCAAATGTGAAATGAGAGCAAGTAGTGGTGATGTGAGGAGGAGATGGAGTGAGTATTTTGTAGGTTTGCTAGATGTGTTTGATGATAGAGTGGCAGATATAGAGTGTTTTGGTCGAGGTGGTGTTCGAAGTGAGAGTGTCATAGAGCGAGGTTTGGTGAAAAGAGAAAAGGTGATGAAATCCCTGCGTTAGACAAAATCTGGCAGGACGGCGGGTTTGGATGGCATTGTAATTGAATGTGTTAATAAAGAGGGTGACTGTTTTGTTAATTGGTTGGTAAAGTTATTCACTGTATGTAGGGATCATGGTGAAGTGCCTGAGGATTGACAAAATGGATGCATAGTGCCACTGTATGAATGTAAGGGAGATAAAGTTTAGTGTTCAAACTACAAATGTACTAGTCTATTGATTGTGCCTGATAAGCTGCATGGAAGGGTACTGATTGAGAGGGCAAAAGCATGTACAGAGCATCAGATTGGGGAAGAGCAGTGTGGTTTCAGAAGTGGTAGAGGATGTGTGGATCAGGAGTTTGCTTTGAAGAATGTATGTGAGAGATAATTAGAAAAGCAAATGGATTTGTATGTAGCATTTATGGATCTGGAGAAGGCATATGATAGAGTTGATAGAGATGCTCTGTGGAAGGTATTAAGAATATATGGTGTGGGAGGCAAGTTGTTAGAAGCAGTGAAAAGTTTTTATCGTGGATGTAAGGCATGTGTACGTGTAGGAAGAGAGGAAAGTGAGTTCCCAGTGAAGGTCGGTCTGCGGCCGGGGTGTGTGATGTCTCCATGGTTGTATAATTTGTTTATAGATGGGTTAATGTTACGATCCCAGCAGCCATCATGTAAGGTGAATCTCGACCTCTCAACACATTAGCCCAGGCTTATGTCCTGGAATAATTGTTGAGGTTAATACACTAGACTATGTGGACTATGTTGCCTCCAGGTATCAACCGAGAGTAACATCTCTAACAACAAACTCATTTTAGACTTATCAAATCTGCATAGGCAACCAGGTTAGGATCACTGAAAATATATTTTGAACGGTCGGCAAACAATGTATTGAAAATATTTATAATGATGTACCAATTATAATCCAGTTTAAAAGACTGAAGCTATGGCACACTCGGCTTCGAAGCGCGTATTGTAATATCACCTGAAATTTACAATCTATACATAAATACTTAGCTTTTTCCTTATACAAAAAATGTCTACATTTTTGTCTTTCGATGGAACCATTAACAAAGAACCGATGACCAATAACAAGAGTAAATCCAGTCTGATTATAGACAGAAAACGTGTTGTCACGTTCAGCCCCCTAGCTTGCAAGGAAGAGAGAGAGAGAGAGAGAGAGAGAGAGAGAGAGAGAGAGAGAGAGAGAGAGAGAGAGAGAGAGAGAGAGAGAGAGAGAGAGAGAGAGAGAGAGAGAGAGAGAGAGAGAGAGAGAGAGAGAGAGCAAATCTACGGTACAATTTAGCTCCATCTCCGGAAATCATTGTACTAATATAACAAGTAATGCTTTATGAAAGTAATGATAATGATAATGATAATAATGATAATGATATTTACGATGATGATAAAAATACTAATAACAATAATGATAATAACATTTACGATAATAATAGTAATGATGTATCCCTGGGGATAGGGGAGAAAGAATACTTCCCACGCATCCTTCACGTGTCGTAGAAGGCGACTAAAGGGGACGGGAGCGGGGGGGGGGGCTAGAAACCCTCCCCTCCTTGTATTTTAGCTTTGTAAAAGGAGAAACATAAGGGGTCACACGGGGAGTGCTCATCCTCCTCGAAGGCTCAGATTGGGGTGTCTAAATGTGTGTAGATGTAACCAAGATGAGAAAAGAGGAGAGATATGTCGTATGTTTGAGGAAAGGAACCTGGATGTTTTGGTTCTGAGTGAAACGAAGCTCAAGGGTAAAGGGAAAGCGTGGTTTGGGAATGTCTTAGGAGTAAAGTCAGGGGTTGGTGAGAGGACAAGAGCAAAGGAAGGAGTAGCACTACTCCTGAAACAGGAGTTGTGGGAGTATGTGTTATAGTGTAAGAAAGTAAACTCTAGATTGATATGGGTAAAACTGCAAGAAGATTGAGAGAGATGGGTGATTACTGGTGCCTATGGACCTGGTCATGAGAAGAAAGATCCTGAGAGGCAAGCGTTTTGGGAGCAGCTGAATGTATTAGCAGTTTTGATGCACGAGACCGGGTTATAGTGATGAGTGATTTCAATGCAAAGGTGAGTAATGTGGCAGTTGAGGGATTAATTGGTGAACTTAGGGTGTTCAGTGTTGTAATTCAAATGGTGAAGAGCTTGTAGATTTGTGTACTGAAAAAGACTGTGATTGGGAATACCTAGTTTAAAAAGAGATATACATAAGTATACGTATGTAAGTAGGAGAGATGGCCAGAGAGCGTTATTGAATTATGTGTTAATTGATATGTGTGTGAGAGACTTTTGGATGTTAATGTGCTGAGAGGGGCGACTAGAGGTATGTCTGATCATTATCTTGTGGAGGCGAAGGTGAAGATTTGCCAAGGTTTTTAGAAAAGAAGAGAGTATGTTGGGGTGAAGAGAGTGGGGAGAGCAAGTGAGCTTGGAAAGGAGACTTGTGTGAGGAAGTACAAGGAGATATTGAGTGCAGAATGGAAAAAGGTCAGAGTAAATGACGTAAGGGAAGTTGGAGAGAAATGGCATGTATTCAGGGAAGCAGTGATGGCTTGCGCAAAAGATGCTTGTTGCGTGAGATAGGTGGGAGGTGGGCAGATTAGAAAGGGTAGTGAGTGGTGGGACGAGGAAGTAAGATTGTTTGTGAAAGAGAAGAGAGAGGCGTTTGGACGACTTTTGAACGGAAGTAGTGCGAATAACTGGGAGATGTATAAAAGAAAGAGACAGGAAGTCAAGAGAAAGGTGCAAGAGGCGAAAAAGAGGGCAAATGAGAGTTGGGGTGAGAGAGTATCATAGAATACTAGAGAAAAAAATGCTTTGGAAGGAGATATAGGGTGTTTTGGTCGAGGTGGTGTGCGAAGTGAGAGGGTTAGGGAGAATGATTTGGTAAACATGTAATAGGTAGTGAAAGCTTTGCGGAAGATGAAAGCCGGGAAGGTGGAGGGTTTGGATGGTATTGCAGTGGAATTTATTGAAAAACGTGGTGACTGTGTTGTTGACTGGTTGGTAAGGATAATCAGTGTATGTATAGTTCATGGTGAAGTGCCTGAGGAGTGGCGGAATGCATGCATAGTGCCACTGTACAAAGGCAAAGGGGATAAAGGAGAGTGTTCAAATTACAGAGGTATAAGTTTGTTGAGAATTCCTGGGAAATCATATGGGAGGGTATTGATTGAGAGGGTGAAGGCATGTACACAGCATAGGATTGGGGAAGAGCAACGTGGTTTCAGAAGTGGTAGAGGATGCGAGACTCAGGTGTTTGCTTTAAAGAATGTGTGAGAAATATTTAGAAAAACAGACGGATTTGTATGTAGCATTTATGGATTTGGAGAAGGCATATGATAGAGTTGACGGAGATGCTCTGTGGAAGGTATTAAGAGTATATGGTGTGGGAGGTAAGTTGCTAGAAGCAGTGATAAGTTTTTATCGAGGACGTAAGGTATGTGAGCGAGTAGGAAGAGAGGAAAGTGATTGGTTTCCAGTGAATGTCGGTTTACGTCTTGGGTTCGTGATGTCTCCATGGTTGTTTAATTTGTTTATGGATGGTGTTGTTAGGGGGGTGGATGCAAGAGTTTTGGAGAGAGGGGTAAGTATGCAGTCTGTTGTGGATGAGAGAGCTTGGGAAGTGAGTCAGTTGTTGTTCGCTGATGATACAGCACCGATGGCTGATTCGGGTGAGAAACTGCAGAAGCTGGTGATTGAGCTTGGTAAAGTGTGTGAAAGAAGAAAGTTGAGAGTAAATATGAATAAGAGCATGGTTATTAGGTTCAGCAGGTTTGAGGGACAAGTTAAGTGGGAGGTAAGTCTGAATGGAGAAAAACTGGAGAAAGTGAAGTATTTCAGATATCTGAGAATGGATTTAGCAGCAGATGGAACCATGGAAGCTGAAGTGAGACACAGGGTGGTGCAGGGGGTGAAGGCTCTGGGAGTTTTGAAGAATGTGTGGAAGGCAAGAACGTTATCTCGGAGAGCAAAAATGGGTATGTTTGAAGGAATAGTAATTCCAACAATGTTATATGGTTGCGAGGCATAGGCTATAGATACAGTTGTACGGAGGAGGGTGGATGTGTTGGAAATGAGAGGACAATATGTGGTGGGAGGTGGTTTGATCGAATAAGTAATGAAAGGGTAAACGAGATGTGTGGTAACAAAAAGTGTGATTGAGAGAGCAGGAGAGGGTGTATTGAGATGGTTTGGTCACATGGAGAAAATGAGTGAGGAAAGATTGACAAAGATGATATATGTGTCAGAGGTGGAGGAATCGAGGAGAAGCGGTTGACGAAATATGAGCGAAAAAGCTTTTGAGCGATCGGGGGCTGAACATACAGGAGGATGAAAGGCGTGCAAGGAATAGGGTGAATTGGAACAATGTGGTATACCGAGGTCGACCTGCAGTCAATGGATTGAACCAAGGCATGTGAAGCTTCTGGGGTAAAACCATGGAAAGTTTTGTGGGGCCTGGAAGTGGAAAGGGAGCTGTGGTGTCGGCGCATTACACATGAGAGCTAGAGACTGTGTGAACGAATGTGGTCTTTGTTGTCTTTTCCTAGTGCTGCGTTGCGCGTGTGTTGAGGAGGTGGGGTGCCATTTCATGTGTGGCGAGGTGGCGACAGAAATGGATGAAGGCAGCAAGTATGAATATGTACATGTGTATATATGTATATGTCTGTGTATATATATGTATGTATACGTTGAAAGATATAGCTATGTATATGTGCCTGTGTGGTCGTTTATGTATGTACATGGGTATGTGGTTGGTTTGGGCCATTCTTTCGTCTGTTTCCTTTGCCAAACTTAGTTACAAACTTCTGCAGTTTCTCACCCGAATCAGCCACTAGCGATGTATCATCAGCGAGCAACAACTGAATCACTTCCCAAGCCCTCTCATCCACAACAGACTGCATACTTGTCCCTCTCTCCAAAACTTACATTTCACTCCCATGCAACTCCATCCATAAACAAATTAAACAACCACGGAGACATCACACACCCCTGCCGCAAACCTACATTCACTGGGAACCAATCACTTTCCTCTCTTCCTACACGTACACATGCCTTACATCCTCGATAAAAACTTTTCACTGCTTCTAACAACTTGCCTCCCACACCATATATTCTTAATACCTTCCACAGAGCATCTCTATCAACTCTATCATAGCCTTCTCCAGATCCATAAATGCTACATACAAATCCATCTGCTTTTATCTCCCTTTAGTTGCCTTCTACGACACGCTGGGAATGCGTGGTAAGTATTCTCTTTCCAATAGATTTAGCACAATTCGAAATAATACAAGAAAACAAAGAGTATATATTTGGCTCATACGTATCGTAAGGTTAATCTAAGACAATTCTAATTACATTACAGATGATTTATCTGACAAATAATTCAAACGTTTTAAATAATGAAGTTTATCAAACTAAATCTAACATATTCAAACCGTTGTCTCTATCTGATGTTTCCAAACTTAAGATTACGTATACCTAGGAAAGCAAATGTGATCTGGTTTGTTACTTCAAAAAAATGTTTCGCCCTAGTGGTCGAGTCTACCAGTACCCTGCGCCAGGAAGTGGTCGAGTCTACCAGTACCCTGCGCCAGGAAGTGGTCGAGTCTACCAGTACCCTGCGCCAGGAAGTGGTCGAGTCTACCAGTACCCTGCTCCAGGAGGTGGTCGAGTCTACCAGTACCCTGCGCCAGGAAGTGGTCGAGTCTACCAGTACCCTGCGCCAGGAAGTGGTCGAGTCTACCAGTACCCTGCGCCAGGAAGTGGTCGAGTCTACCAGTACCCTGTGCCAGGAAGTGGTCGAGTCTACCAGTACCCTGCGCCAGGAAGTGGTCGAGTCTACCAGTACCCTGCGCAAGGAAGTGGTCGAGTCTACCAGTACCCTGCGCCAGGAAGTGGTCGAGTCTACCAGTACCCTGTGCCAGGAAGTGGTCGAGTCTACCAGTACCCTGCGCCCGGAAGTGGTCGAGTCTACCAGTACCCTGCGCCAGGAAGTGGTCGAGTCTACCAGTACCCTGCGCCAGGAAGTGGTCGAGTCTACCAGTACCCTGCGCCAGGAAGTGGTCGAGTCTACCAGTACCCTGCGCCAGGAAGTGGTCGAGTCTACCAGTACCCTGCGCCAGGAGGTGGTCGAGTCTACCAGTACCCTGCGCCAGGATGTGGTCGAGTCTACCAGTACCCTGCGCCAGGAAGTCTGATGAAGGATCAAATGTTGTGGGGCAAAATTCAAGGTTAACAAGTTGTGAGATGATGATGAAAACTACGAGGAGTTTGTGTTACTGTAATGTGACACCTGGCAGGCAGGAAGTGTACGACAGGCAGTATGTGACGGTGGTATGTAACAGGGATGTGACGGGTGGTGGGCAACAGAGGTGTGTGACGGATGGTGGGCAACAAAGGTGTGTGACTGGTGGTGGGCAACAGAGGTGTGTGACGGGTGGTGGGCAACAGAGGTGTGTGACGGATGGTGGGCAACAAAGGTGTGTGACTGGTGGTGGGCAACAGAGGTGTGTGACGGGTGGTGGGCAACAGAGGTGTGTGACGGATGGTGGGCAACAGAGGTGTGTGACTGGTGGTGGGCAACAGAGGTGTGTGACGGGTGGTGGGCAACAGAGGTGTGTGACGGGTGGTGGGCAACAGAAGTGTGTGACGGTTGGTGGGCAACAGAAGTGTGTGACGGTTGGTGGGCAACAGGTAATGTGTCCAGTAGAATGCAACATGCAGTGTGTGACGTACTATATGTAACAAGCAGTGTAGGACAAGTCGTATGTGACGAATAGTATATGACAAACAATGTGTAACAGGTTGTGTGTGAGAGCTGGTGTACAACATGTTGTGTACGACAGGTATTGTTCAACACGTCGCGGACGACAGATGTTGTATAGCAGAAAGTGTATGACAGTGTATGTGAGAGGAAGTGTATGACAGCGTATGTAAGAGGAAGTGTATAACAGAGTGTATGTGAGAGGATGTGTATGACAGAGTGTATGTGAGAGGAAGTGTATGACAGTGTATGTGAGACGAAGTGTATGACAGAGTGTATGTAAGAGGAAGTGTATGACAGAGTGTATGTGAGAAGATGTGTATGACAGTGTATGTGAGACGAAGTGTATGACAGAGTGTATGTAAGAGGAAGTGTATAACAGAGTGTATGTGAGAGGAAGTGTGTGACAGTGTATGTGAGAGGAAGTGTATGACAGAGTGTATGTGAGAGGAAGTGTATGACAGAGTGTATGTAAGAGGAAGTGTATAACAGAGTGTATGTGAGAGGAAATGTATAACAGAGTGTATGTGAGAGGAAGTGTATGACAGAGTGTATGTAAGAGGAAGTGTATGACAGAGTGTATGTAAGAGGAAGTGTATAACAGAATGTATGTGAGAGGAAGTGTATGACAGTGTATGTGAGAGGAAGTGTATGACAGAGTGTATGTAAGAGGAAGTGTAAGACAGAGTGTATGTGAGAGGATGTGTATGACAGTGTATGTGAGAGGAAGTATATGACAGAGTGTATGTGAGAGGAAGTGTATGACAGAGTGTATGTAAGAGGAAGTGTATAACAGAGTGTATGTGAGAGGAAGTGTATAACAGGGTGCATGTGAGAGGAAGTGTATGACAGTGTATGTGAAAGGAAGTGTGTGACAGAGTGTATGTAAGAGGAAGTGTATGATAGAGTGTATGTGAGAGGAAGTGTATGACAGTGTATGTGAGAGGAAGCGTATGACAGACTGTATGTGAAAGGAAGGGTATGACAGAGTGTATGTGAGAGGAAGCGTATGACAGTGTATGTGAGAGGAAGTGTATGACAGTGTATGTGAAAGTAAGTGTATGACAGAGTGTATGTGAAAGGATGTGTATGACAGAGTGTATGTGAGAGGAAGTGTATGATAGAGTGTATGTGAGAGGAAGTGTGTGACAGTATATGTGAGAGGAAGTGTATGACAGAGTGTATGTGAGAGGAAGTGTATGACAGTGTATGTGAGAGGAAGTGCATGGCAGAGTGTATGTGAGAGGAAGTGTATGACAGATTGTATGTGAGAGGAAGTGTATGACAGAGTGTATGTGAGGGGAAGTGTATGACAGAGTGGATGTGAGAGGAAGTGTATGACAGTGTATGTGAGAGGAAGTGTATGACAGAGTGTATGTGAGAGGAAGTGTATGACAGTATATGTGAGGGGAAGTGTATGACAGTATATGTGAGGGGAAGTGTATGAAAGAGTGTATGTGAGACGAAGTGTATGACAGAGTGTATGTAAGAGGAAGTGTATGACAGAGTGTATGTGAGAGGATGTGTATGACAGTGTATGTGAGACGAAGTGTATGACAGAGTGTATGTAAGAGGAAGTGTATAACAGATTGTATGTGAGAGGAAGTGTGTGACAGTGTATGTGAGAGGAAGTGTATGACAGAGTGTATGTGAGAGGAAGTGTATGACAGAGTGCATGTAAGAGGAAGTGTATAACAGAGTGTATGTGAGAGGAAGTGTATAACAGAGTGTATGTGAGAGGAAGTGTATGACAGAGTGTATGTAAGAAGAAGTGTATGACAGAGTGTATGTAAGAGGAAGTGTATAACAGAGTGTATGTGAGAGGAAGTGTATGACAGTGTATGTGAGAGGAAGTGTATGACAGAGTGTATGTAAGAGGAAGTGTATGACAGAGTGTATGTGAGAGGATGTGTATGACAGTGTATGTGAGAGGAAGTATATGACAGAGTGTATGTGAGAGGAAGTGTATGACAGAGTGTATGTAAGAGGAAGTGTATAACAGAGTGCATGTGAGAGGAAGTGTATGACAGTGTATGTGAAAGGAAGTGTGTGACAGAGTGTATGTAAGAGGAAGTGTATGATAGAGTGTATGTGAGAGGAAGTGTATGACAGTGTATGTGAGAGGAAGTGTATGACAGACTGTATGTGAGAGGAAGGGTATGACAGAGTGTATGTGAGAGGAAGTGTATGACAGTGTATGTGAGAGGAAGTATATGACAGAGTGTATGTGAAAGTAAGTGTATGACAGAGTGTATGTGAAAGGATGTGTATGACAGAGTGTATGTGAGAGGAAGTGTATGATAGAGTGCATGTGAGAGCAAGTGTGTGACAGTGTATGTGAGAGGAAGTGTATGACAGAGTATATGTGAGAGGAAGTGTATGACAGTGTATGTGAGAGGAAGTGCATGGCAGAGTGTATGTGAGAGGAAGTGTATGACAGATTGTATGTGAGAGGAAGTGTATGACAGAGTGTATGTGAGGGGAAGTGTATGACAGAGTGGATGTGAGAGGAAGTGTATGACAGTGTATGTGAGAGGAAGTGTATGACAGAGTGTATGTGAGAGGAAGTGTATGACAGTGTATGTGAGGGGAAGTGTATGAAAGAGTGTATGTGAGAGGAAGTGTATGACAGAGTGTATGTGAGGGGAAGTGTATGAAAGAGTGTATGTGAAAGGAAGTGTATGGCAGAGTGTATGTGAGAGGAAGTGTATGACACAGTGTATGTGAGAGGAAGTGGATGACAGAGTGTATCTGAGAGGAAGTATATGACAGAGTGTATGTGAGAGGAAGTGTGTGACAGAGTGTATGTAAGAGCAAGTGTGTGACAGAGTGTATGTGAGAGGAAGTGTGTGACAGAGCGTATGTAAGAGCAAGTGTGTGACAGAGTGTACATGAGAGGATGTATGTGACAGAGTGCATGTGAGAGGAAGTGTGTGACAGAGCGTACATGAGAGGAAGTGTGCGATTGAGTGTATATGACAGCACGAGTGTGAGAGCCGGCAGGTGACACACGTGTGTGCAACTTGAAGTAAAACATCAACAAACGTTTCCTCCTCACCAATGAACCACGTCACTTCCCACCCAACCTGCTCAACACTCAGTCCTCACATCGCTCATCATCAAGCAGAGACAGTACCACCCAGCAATGCACAGACAGTACCACCCAACAATAGACAGACAGTACCACCCAACAATAGACAGACAGTACCACCCAACAATAGACAGACAGTACCACCCAACAATAGACAGACAGTACCAGCCAACAATAGACAGACAGTACCACCCAACAATGGAGAGACAGTACCACCCAACAATAGACAGGCAGTACCACCCAACAATAGACAGGCAGTACCAGCCAACAATAGACAGACAGTACCACCCAACAATAGACAGACAGTACCACCCAACAATAGACAGGCAGTACCAGCCAACAATAGACAGACAGTACCACCCAACAATAGACAGGCAGTACCAGCCAACAATAGACAGACAGTACCACCCAACAATAGACAGGCAGTACCACCCAACAATGGAGAGACAGTACCACCCAACAATAGACAGGCAGTACCAGCCAACAATAGACAGACAGTACCACCCAACAATAGACAGACAGTACCACCCAACAATAGACAGGCAGTACCACCCAACAATAGACAGGCAGTACCACCCAACAATAGACAGGCAGTACCACCCAACAATAGACAGGCAGTACCACCCAACAATAGACAGGCAGTACCACCCAACAATAGACAGACAGTACCACCCAACAATAGACAGACAGTACCACCCAACAATAGACAGACAGTACCACCCAACAATAGACAGACAGTACCACCCAACAATAGACAGACAGTACCACCCAACAATAGACAGACAGCACCACCCAACAATAGACAGACAGTACCACCCAACAATAGACAGGCAGTACCAGCCAACAATAGACAGACAGTACCACCCAACAATAGACAGACAGTACCACCCAACAATAGACAGACAGTACCACCCAACAATAGACAGACAGTACCACCCAACAATAGACAGGCAGTACCACCCAACAATAGACAGACAGTACCACCCAACAATAGACAGACAGCACCACCCAACAATAGACAGACAGTACCACCCAACAATAGACAGGCAGTACCAGCCAACAATAGACAGACAGTACCACCCAACAATGGAGAGACAGTACCACCCAACAATAGACAGACAGTACCACCCAACAATGGACAGACAGTACCACCCAACAATAGACAGACAGTACCACCCAACAATGGAGAGACAGTACCACCCAACAATAGACAGACAGTACCAGCCAACAATAGACAGACAGTACCACCCAACAATAGACAGACAGTACCAGCCAACAATAGACAGACAGTACCACCCAACAATAGACAGACAGTACCAGCCAACAATAGACAGACAGTACCACCCAACAATAGACAGATAGTACCACCCAACAATAGACAGACAGTACCACCCAACAATAGACAGACAGTACCACCCAACAATAGACAGACAGTACCACCCAACAATAGACAGACAGTACCACCGAACGTCTCAGTAATGTTATCTCGTGCAGAGACCAAGACCAGCTTACAATATATACACAGACCACGACTTCCCTGTACAGAGGCGGTTGTATTGATGAACACGACCAATAACACTGAGGATAAACTCGATGTTCAATACGGTTGATGAACAGGTGTTGTTGTGAGGCTCGATGTCTGTTCACACATACAGAGGAACATCAACGTTCAGTTGAACGCTGCATTGAGTTCATCAAAACTGCAAACACCTCGTTAAAGTTCTACAACCATTACCTGTGGCTTGTTGAGCCCCGCTGTAGCAAACTCGATGTAGTTTACAATACCAAAGCAAATATGTTTTCAAGTATTGTCCTGAATGTATTCTACAGTAGTGACCTACAGATGTAGTCTACAGTAGTGACCATCAGATGTAGTCTACAGTAGTGACCTACAGATGTAGTCTACAGTAGTGACCTACAGATGTAGTCTACAGTAGAGACCTACAGATGTAGTCTACAGTAGAGACCTACAGCACTAACCTAGAGATGTATACTACAGTAGTAACCTAGAGATGTATACTACAGTAGTAACCTAGAGATGTATTCTACAGTAGTAACCTAGAGATGTATACTACAGTAGTAACCTAGAGATGTATACTACAGTAGTAACCTAGAGATGTATACTACAATAGTAACCTAGAGATGTATACTACAGTAGTAACCTAGAGATGTATACTACAGTAGTAACGTATAGATGTATACTACAGTATTAACCTAGAGATGTATACTACAGTAGTAACCTAGTCGTGTATCCTACAGTGGTGAACTTGAGATTTCTTCTAGAATAGTGACCTAGAGATGTATTATACATTAGTTATCAAGAGATGTATTTTACATTAGTGACAATATTGTACAATAGTGGCCTAGAGATGTATTCTACTGTAGTAACATAGTAATGTAGCAGTAACCTAGTGATGTATTCTACTGTAGTAACATAGCAATGTAGCAGTGACCTAGTGATGTATTCTACAGTAGTAACATAGCAATGTAGCAGTGACCTAGTGATGTATTCTACAGTAGTAACATAGCAATGTAGCAGTGACCTAGTGATGTATTCTACAGTAGTAACATAGCAATGTAGCAGTGACCTAGTGATGTATTCTACAGTAGTAACATAGCAATGTAGCAGTGACCTAGTGATGTATTCTACAGTAGTAACATAGCTATGTAGCAGTGACCTAGTGATGTATTCTACTGTAGTAACATAGTAATGTAGCAGTGACCTAGTGATGTATTCTACAGTAGTAACATAGCAATGTAGCAGTGACCTAGTGATGTATTCTACAGTAGTAACATAGCTATGTAGCAGTGACCTAGTGATGTATTCTACAGTAGTAACATAGCAATGTAGCAGTGACCTAGTGATGTATTCTACAGTAGTAACATAGCAATGTAGCAGTGACCTAGTGATGTATTCTACAGTAGTAACATAGCAATGTAGCAGTGACCTAGTGATGTATTCTACAGTAGTAACATAGCAATGTAGCAGTGACCTAGTGATGTATTCTACAGTAGTAACATAGCAATGTAGCAGTGACCTAGTGATGTATTCTACAGTAGTAACATAGCTATGTAGCAGTGACCTAGTGATGTATTCTACAGTAGTAACATAGCAATGTAGCAGTGACCTAGTGATGTATTCTACAGTAGTAACATAGCAATGTAGCAGTGACCTAGTGATGTATTCTACAGTAGTAACATAGCAATGTAGCAGTGACCTAGTGATGTATTCTACAGTAGTAACATAGCAATGTAGCAGTGACCTAGTGATGTATTCTACAGTAGTAACATAGCAATGTAGCAGTGACCTAGTGATGTATTCTACAGTAGTAACATAGCAATGTAGCAGTGACCTAGTGATGTATTCTACTGTAGTAACATAGTAATGTAGCAGTGACCTAGTGATGTATTCTACAGTAGTAACATAGCAATGTAGCAGTGACCTAGTGATGTATTCTACAGTAGTAACATAGCAATGTAGCAGTGACCTAGTGATGTATTCTACAGTAGTAACATAGCAATGTAGCAGTGACCTAGTGATGTATTCTACAGTAGTAACATAGCAATGTAGCAGTGACCTAGTGATGTATTCTACAGTAGTAACATAGCAATGTAGCAGTGACCTAGTGATGTATTCTACAGTAGTAACATAGCAATGTAGCAGTGACCTAGTGATGTATTCTACAGTAGTAACATAGCAATGTAGCAGTGACCTAGTGATGTAGTCTACAGTAGTAACATAGCAATGTAGCAGTGACCTAGTGATGTAGTCTACAGTAGTAACATAGCAATGTAGCAGTGACCTACATACACCAGTACCACTTCTGGAAACGTTTGCTAGGACCATCTGGGAAACGTATCCATGTACGACGCCTGGAAACGTTTGCTGGTACCACCCCTGGCAACGTTTGCTGGTACCACCCCTGGCAACGTTTGCTGGTACCACCCCTGGCAACGTTTGCTTGTACCACGCCTGGCAACGTATGCTGGTACCACCCCTGGCAACGTTTGCTTGTACCACCCCTGGCAACGTTTGCTGGTACCACCCCTGGCAACGTTTGCTGGTACCACCCCTGGCAACGTTTGCTTGTACCACGCCTGGCAACGTTTGCTGGTACCACCCCTGGCAACTTTTGCTGGTACCACCCCTGGCAACGTTTGCATGTACCACCCCTGGCAACGTTTGCTGGTACCACCCCTGGCAACGTTTGCATGTACCACCCCTGGCAACGTTTGCTGGTACCACCCCTGGCAACGTTTGCTTGTACCACCCCTGGCAACGTTTGCTTGTACCACCCCTGGCAACGTTTGCTTGTGCCATCCCTGGCAACGTTTGCTTGTACCACCCCTGGCAACGTTTGCTTGTACCACCCCTGGCAACGTTTGCTTGTACCACCCCTGGCAACGTTTGCTTGTACCACCCCTGGCAACGTTTACGGAGTCCTGGCCATCCATGTCAGGAGGTTTGAGACTCTTGCTCAGGCCGGAGGGACCAGGTCAAGCGAGGCAATATTGCCGTCCCCAGCTGACCTCTCACTTTGACACACGACACCACCGCAGGGCCACATGACGTCACGAAAAGTAAGCGCACACAGGGAACCAGCGTTCACACACACGGGGTCAGCGTTCACACACACGGGGTCAGCGTTCACACACACGGGGTCAGCGTTCACACACATGGGGTCAGCGTTCACACACATGGGGTCTGCGTTCACACACATGGGGTCAGGGTTCACACACACGGGGTCAGCGTTGACACACACGGGGTCAGCGTTCACACACACGGGGTCAGCGTTGACACACACGGGGTCAGCGTTCACACACATGGGGTCAGCGTTGACACACACGGGGTCAGCGTTCACACACACGGGGTCAGCGTTCGCACACATGGGGTCAGCGTTCACACACACGGGGTCAGCGTTCACACACACGGGGTCAGCGTTCACACACATGGGGTCAGCGTTCACACACACCGGGTCAATGTTCACACACATGGGGTCAGCGTTCACACACATGGGGTCAGCGTTCACACACACGGAGTCAGCGTTAACACACACGGGGTCAGCGTTCACACACATGGGGTCAGCGTTCACACACATGGGGTCAGCGTTCACACACACGGGGTCAGCGTTCACACACACGGGGTCAGAGTTGACACACACGGGGTCAGCGTTCACACACACGGGGTCAGCGTTCACACACATGGGGTCAGCGTTCACACACATGGGGTCAGCGTTCACACACATGGGGTCAGCGTTCACACACACGGGGTCAGCGTTCACACACACGGGGTCAACGTTCACACATACGGGGTCAGCGTTCACACACATGGGGTCGGCGTTCACACACACGGGGTCAGCGTTCACACACACGGGGTCAGCGTTCACACACATGGGGTCAGCGTTCACACACACAGGGTCAGCGTTCACACACATGGGGTCAGCGTTCACACACATGGGGTCAGCGTTCACACACACGGGGTCAGCGTTAACACACACGGGGTCCAATCCAACTTTAACAAAACACAAAGCAAAACTATCGTAAATAGATGTAACCTAACCTAACCTAACCTAACCTACTAACCTAACCTAACCTAACCTACTAACCTAACCTAACCTGACCTAACCTAACCTAACCTAACCTAACCTAACCTGACCTAACCTAACCTAACCTAACCTAACCTAACCTAACCTAACCTGACCTAACCTAACCTGACCTAACCTAACCTAACCTAACCTAGCCTAACCTAACCTAACCTAACGTAACCTAACCTACTAACCTAACCTAACCTAACCTAACCTAACCTATCCTGACCTAACCTAACCTAACCTAACCTAACCTACTAACCTAACCTAACCTAACCTAACCTAACCTACTAACCTAACCTACTAACCTAACCTAACCTAACCTAACCTAACCTAACCTAACCTAACCTGACCTAACCTAACCTAACCTGACCTAACCTAACCTAACGTAACCTAACCTAACCTAACCTAACCTAACCTAACCTAACCTAACCTAACCTGACCTAACCTAACCTACCCTGACCTAACCTAACCTAACCTAACCTAACCTACTAACCTAACCTAACCTAACCTAACCTAACCTAACCTAACCTAACCTAACCTACTAACCTAACCTAACCTAACCTAACCTAACCTAACCTAACCTGATCTAACCTAACCTAACCTAACCTAACCTAACCTAACCTAACCTAACCTACTAACCTAACCTAACCTAACCTAACCTAACCTAACCTAACCTAACCTACTAACCTAACCTAACCTAACCTAACCTAACCTAACCTAACCTAACCTGACCTAACCTAACCTAACCTAACCTAACCTACTAACCTAACCTAACCTAACCTAACCTAACCTACTAACCTAACCTAACCTAACCTAACCTAACCTAA
Source organism: Panulirus ornatus (assembly GCF_036320965.1). Classification (NCBI taxonomy): domain Eukaryota; kingdom Metazoa; phylum Arthropoda; class Malacostraca; order Decapoda; family Palinuridae; genus Panulirus; species Panulirus ornatus. Next base: position 14,208,027 of record NC_092249.1, on the reverse strand, counting down.
CCTAACCTAACCTGACCTAACCTAACCTAACCTGACCTAACCTAACCTAACCTAACCTAACCTACTAACCTAACCTAACCTAACCTAACCTAACCTAACCTAACCTACTAACCTGACCTAACCTAACCTAACCTAACCTAACCTACTAACCTAACCTAACCTAACCTAACCTAACCTAACCTAACCTAACCTACTAACCTAACCTAACCTAACCTAACCTACTAACCTAACCTAACCTAACCTAACCTAACCTACTAACCTAACCTAACCTAACCTAACCTAACCTAACCTAACCTGACCTAACCTAACCTAACCTGACCTAACCTAACCTAACCTAACCTAACCTAACCTACTAACCTAACCTAACCTAACCTAACCTACTAACCTGACCTAACCTAACCTAACCTAACTAACCTACTAACCTAACCTAACCTAACCTAACCTAACCTAACCTAACCTAACCTAACCTAACCTAACCTTATCTCTCATAATTATAACTATCTAACTATCCTAACTCAACTTTACTAACCAGTTAAACCAAAATCTTATCTCTTGTTATCTTCTGTTGATGACGTCAGGCGTTCATCTGCCAGACGTACAACGAAATAAGTCGGTGCGTTCCATTAGGCTGTGAGAGGCGGCGCCTGCCTCACCAGGTTCTCACTGCTGGCCAGCAGGAATATTCCAGGTTGATCCTCGACAGAGAATCATGATTCCAGTCACACATCGGCTGATGGAGTCCTGGAACACCACGTAAGATCTGATCCATCAAACTCTCTCTACCTACGTCTGTCTTCATCTACAAATTTATATATTTCTTCTCGATGAACCATACTCTCTCTCTCTCTCTCTCTCTCTCTCTCTCTCTCTCTCTCTCTCTCTCTCTCTCTCTCTCTCTCTCTCTCTCTCTCTCTCTCTCCACTTTTTTCTTAGCTTTCCAGCAGAGTTTGGGACGTGTGCCACGTCCAGCGGGCAGAGCCACAGGTTATGACCAGGTGATGCATGTGTGTGTGTCTGTGTTGGGTGAGTGTAGGGCACCTGAGGAGGAAGTCATTGTGCTGGACTTGCAATATGGAGGTTGTATGTACGTCATGAAGGATCTTATGTTTGATCGGTGTTTGTAATGCTGGAGAGACGAGTGGTGTCCAGGTAGCAGAAGAGAAGGCATGACTCGTACATGACTGGGGAGCCTCGGAGGACGATGTAAGCACAGGTTTTTTTAAGAATGAAATAGAAGAAAACTTTTTATTTCAGTTTGGAAAATGGCGTTCGATACGGAGTGCTGCTGTTGCTGTGGTCCAGTACAGTTGTACACTCAGAGCACAACACATTTATGGCCCACTCACTCACTCCCTCACATTTGTACCATCCTTCATGTGTTGAATGTTTGTGGCTCCTGCCTGGCATCATTTATCATCCTCACTCATCTGTTTTCTGTTCTTCTATCACCATCAGTGTTGAAGAATAGGATAAACACAAGGTGAGACGTGGTCTAATGTGGACCAGATGAACTGCTTCCTGGGAAGTGTTAACAAGGCGTTAGATTTGTTTATTACCCTCCAGTTGTTGATTGTGGAGTGATGTGTTGTGTGGGTCGCTTGTTGTGATCACTGTTGTTGAGCGAGAGTCGAGGTGTCACGACGGGAAGTCGCTGGTAACATTCACGTGTAGACGTCTGGGTCTATACTGTGACGATGGACATCCAGTGGGAGGCAGACAGCTTAAGTGACCTGCTGTTACGATGACGTGTTCCGGTGTGTGTTGTTGTCTGAACAGTAACATGATGGCATGACATAACCGTACAATTATTTGCATATGAGAATACTTTTATATAGTGTTGTCTGGGTGATGATAGAGGGTCATGCAACACGAATATGAAGAGCGATGGGAGAGATTTGCTCCTGTGGGGTCGACACGATACACTCTGAATGTTTGGGACACTACCTAAACATCCAGTGTATATATATATATATATATATATATATATATATATATATATATATATATATATATATATATATATATATATATATATATATATATATACTATATTATTTTTTCATTACACTCTGTGGCTGTCTCCCGCGTTAGCGAGGTAGCGCAAGGGGACAGACGAAAGAATGGCCCAACCCACCCACATACACATGTATATACATACACGTCCACACACGCACATATACATACCTATACATCTCAACGTATACATATATAAACATACCTATACATCTCAACGTATACATATATATACATACACAGACATATACACATAAAAACATGCACATAATTCCTACTTGCTGCCTTTATTCATTCCCGTCGCCACCCCGCCATACATGAAATGACAACCCCATCCTCCCGCATGCGCGCGAGGTAGCGCTAGGTAAAGACAACAAAGGCCACATTCGTTCACACTCAGTCTCTAGCTGTCATGTGTAATGCACCGAAACCACAGCTCCCTTTCCACATCCAGGCCCCACAAAGCTTTCCAAGGTTTACCCCAGACGCTTCACATGCCCTGGTTCAATCCTTTGACAGCACGTCGACCCATGTATACCACATCGTTCCAATTCACTCCATTCCTTGAGCGCTTTCACCCTCTTGCATGTTCAGGCACCGATCGCTCAAAATCTTTTTCACTCCATCATTCCACCTCTAATTTGGTCTCCCACTTCTCCTCGTTCCCTCCACCTCTAACACATATATCCTCTTCGTCAATCTTTCCTCACTCATTCTCTCTATGTGAATAAACCATTTCAAAACATCCTCTTCTGCTCTCTCAACCACACTCTTTTTATTACCACACATCATTTCATTACTTACTCGATCAAACCACCTCACACCACATATTATCCTCAAACATCTCATTTCCAACACATCCACCCGCTTCCGCACAACCCTATCTATAGCCCACGCCTCGCAACCATATAACATTGTTGGAACGACTATTCCTTCAAATATACCCATTTTTGCTTTCCGAGATAACTTTCTCGCCTTCCACACACTTTTCAGCGGTCCCAGAACTTTCGCCCCCTCCCCCACCCTGTGACTCACTACCGCTTCCATGGTTCCATCCGCTGCCAAATCCACTCCCAGATATCTAAAACACTTCACTTCCTCTAGTTTTTCTCCATTCAAACTTACCTCCCAATTGACTTGTCCCTCAACCCGACTGTACCTGATAACCTTGCTCTTATTCACATTTACTCAGCTTTCATCTTTAACACACTTTACCAAACTCAGTCACCAGCTCCTGCAGTTTCTCACCCGAATCAGCCACCAGTGCTGTATCATCAGTGAACAACAACTGACTCACTTCCCAAGCCCTCTCATCCACAACAGACTGCATACTTGCCCCTCTTTCCAAAACTCCAAACCTCCCTAATAACCACATCCATAAACAAATCGAACAACCATGGAGACATGATGCACCCCTGCCGCAAACCGACATTCACTGAAAACCAATCACTTTCCTCTCTTCCTACTCGTACACATGCCTTACATCCTGGATAAAAACATTTCACTGCTTCTAACAATTTTCCTCCAACACCATAGAGCATCTCTATCAACTCTATGATATGCCTTCTCCAGATCCATAAATGCTACATACAAATCCATTTGTTTTTCTAAGTATTTCTCACATACATTCTTCAAAGCAAACACCTGGTTCACACATCCTCTACCACTTCTGAAACCATCCTGCTCTTCCCAATCTGATGCTCTGTACACGCCTTCACCCTCTCAATCAATACCCTCCCATATAAATACCCAGGAATACTCAACAAGCTTATACCTCTGTAATTTTCACACTCGCCTTTATCCCCATACACGCACATAAATGCATAAGTATACATATACATATCGACAAATACACATATATACATATAAATATCGACAAATACACATATATACACATACATATCGACAAATGCACATATATACATATACATATACATACACAGACAGATACATATATACACATGTACATATTCATACTTGCTTGCCTTCATCTAATCCTGGCGCCACCCCGCCGCAAATGAAACAGCATCGCTCCCTCAGCTTCAGCGAGGTAACGCTAGGAAAAGACAACAAAGGCCACATTCGTTCATACTCAGTCTCTAGCTGTCATGTGTAATGCACCAAAACCACAGCTCCCTTTCCACATCCAGGCCCCACAAAACTTTCCATGTTTACCCCAGACGCTTCACACACCCTGGTTCAGTCCACTGACAGCACGTCTACCCCGGTATACCACATCATTCCAATTCACTTTATTCCTTGCACGCCTCTCACCCTCCTCTATGTTCAGGCCCAAATTGATCAAAATCTTTTTCACTCCATCCTTCCACCTCCAATTTGCTCTCCCGCTTCTCCCTGTTCCCCCCACCCCTAACATATATATCTCTCCGTTTGTCCTAACCATTTCAACACACCCTCCTCTGCTCTCTCAGCCAAACTCTTTTCATGTCCACACATCTCCTTTACTCTTTCATTACTTACTCGATCAAAGCACCTCACACAGCATATTGTCCTCAAACACTTCATTTCCAACACATCCACCGTACAAGCCTATCTATAGCCCATGCCTCATAACCATATAACATTGTTGGAATGACTATTCCTTCAAACATACCCATTTCTGCCCTCCGAGATAAAATTCTCGACTTCCACACATTCTTCAACGCTCCCAGAACTTTCGCCCCCTCCCCCACCCTATGATTCACTTCCGCTTCCATGGTTCCATCCGCTGCCAGATCCACTCCCAGACATCTAAAACACTTCACTTCCTCCAGCTTTTCTCCATTCAAACTTACCTCCCAATCAACTTGTCCCTCAACCCTACTGTACCTAATAACATTGCTCTTATTCACATTTACTCTCAGCTTTCTTTCTTCACACACACTTCCAAACTCGGTCACCTTCTTTTGGAGTCAAGTGTCGTGTGTTTGAGGAAGTGTCATGAGACATCCACAGTGATCAGCTGCTGCCATGTAGGATGTGTTGTGGGAAATTTGGATGTGTTCCATAATGACAGTGACCATCATCATGTACACTAGTCTCCATAGGAACATGGATTCTACGCCTTGATATTATCTTTGTTCTCGGCTTTGACACAACACAAAGATTGGAACTGTTCCTACATATATACTGTACTTGATCATAACATATGTGTCGTTTCTTCTCTTGTATGTGGAACCATGAGCACGACAGTACGACCCCTGAGCACGAAGGCACGACCCATGAGCACGATGGTACGACCCTTGAGCACGACGGTACGACCCATGAGCACGACGGTAAGACCCTTGAGCACGACGGTACGCTCCTTGGGCACGACGGTACGACCCATGAGCACCACGGTACGACCCATGAGTACGACGGCACGATCCATGAGCACGACGGTACGCTCCTTAAGCACGACGGTACGACCAATGAGCACGACGGTACGACCCATGAGCACAATGGTACGACCCATGAGCATGACGGTACGACCCTTAGATCGTACCGTCGTGCTCTAGTGGTGAACACGAATCACTAATGTGACCATCATTTCAGAGCCATGTTTTGAAAGTAAAATCACCACACATTCACATGCACGACCCAAACCTTTATTTGGTATTATTTGAGTTGTTGAACTATGATGCCTATTGTAGCATTATGGAAATAATGAGCACATAGGGTAACAATGTTTTACTGTGTACACATCATAATACCATTCATTACTGGACACAATATTGCCACTAACACAAACGATTCATTGTATAATGAACGACAAATGAAATCCATACAAGGGTACGAACAGGAAAGGATTTGTCTCTGATACTTTACAATGTTATTAAGATCATATTTGGAGCGAACACTAACATCTGAGGTCAGAACAAAGTTCCAAACGTGAATAAATCTATCAAAAGATGAATGATTATCTTTTATCTTTGTCTGATTATTGGACACTCTCTCTCTCTCTCTCTCTCTCTCTCTCTCTCTCTCTCTCTCTCTCTCTCTCTCTCTCTCCCCGGTAGTGGGTGGTGGACAGATACAGACACAGACCAGGTAGGTACATCACCGGTACCTCCTGCCTGGGTATCGGGAGTCTTAGTGACGGCTGCACACTGAGCCAACACTTCAGTGGCTAGCAAGAGTCACTCCTTTGCCTTAGGTAGCTGGCCTATCTTTCTGTCTTACCATCTCACCTCACACACATAACACTTAACAACACATGACTCACACATAACACTTAACAACACATGACTCACACATCACACTTAACAACACATGATTCACACATCACACTTAACAACACATGACTCACACATCACACTTAACAACACATGACTCATACAACTCGTTCATTCCATCTTCCTGCGGTGAGCATTACGCACTATCCATGTCTTCGATGGTGTTCGTGATCGAGTATATGCTGATAACCACGGGGAAAATGAAACACGATAAGTTCCCAAGTGCACTTTCGTGTAATAATCACATCAAATGGGGGAGCACAAGAGAGAAATATAACAGTCAGTTGATATACATCAAAGAGACGAAGCTAGGACGCCATTTGGTAAACAAGCGTTACCGGATGGTGGTGTTCGGGTCTGGCAACATACACGTCATAAAATTTGAATCATGTGGAACAGGAACTTTTACAAATTCTATCAACAATAAAGCTATCCAATTTGTATAGACCTTCACTAATATCAAGGTTATGAATCTTTGTGTATTTGACAGTAGAAGATTCAGTGATACTTCTTTGTGTATTTAGTAATAGAAGATTCAATTATATTTCTCGTGGTACTGGAGTTAGAGTTAATGATTGAGATGGCATTACTCCAGTCAATACAATGATCATAGTTTTTAACGTGATTAAACAAGGCGTTTGATTCTTGTCCCGTTCTTATACTATATTCATGTTGCTTAAGTCTAACAGAAAGATCCTTACCAGTCTGACCAACATACAATTTATCATAGTTTCCACAAGGCACTTTATAGATGTAACCAAGAGAATTTTCTGGTGAATTCCTGATTAAGATATTCTTTATAGTATTATTGTTGCTAAAGGGAACATTTACATTAAAGGATTTAAGCAACATGGGAAGCAAAGTGAAATTGTTATTAAAAGCGAGAACTAAAAGATTCTTGGCGTCAATGGGAGGTTTGGGCTCAACTCTATAAAATGATTTCTTTGCTAACTTCAGGGATTTATCAATGAAAGATCTAGGGTACTTTAACTTAGATCCAATATTATATATCTTCTCAAACTCATCATCAGTAAACTCTGGACTGCAAATACGTAATGCCCTTAGGAACATAGATTGAAATGATGATAATTTAACTCTGTCATGTTGAGATGCGTAATAATGAATATATGAGCGTACATTGGTAGGTTTTCTGTATATGCTAAACTTAAACTTGTTTCCTTGCCTATGGATCATGCAATCTAAAATTAGTAACATGCAATTGATTTCCACTTCCACAGAAGTTGTTAGAATGAACCAGATTGTTTCATAAAGATTTTTCACCTTCTCAAGAATTCGAAAATACTTTCCTTTGTCTTTTTATTTCGTTTCATAATTCTATACTTCAACAGAGGTCTGGCCTTGATGTGGACATTTCTCTCTGACTGGAACCTTAAACATAAAGATAAATAGTTTGTTGACCAAACACAAAGAACATCATCTACATACCTAAACCAAATTGCATTAGAATGTAAGATATCCTTTAGTAATTTTGTTTCAAAAAATTCCATATAAAGATTACTTAGTACAGGTAAAAGAGGGTTACCCATTGCCATACCAAATTTTTGAGCATAATAATCTCCATTAAATTGAAATACACAATCTTTGATACACAACTTTACCCATTTGATAAACACACCATCACCAACACACACAATTACCAACAAACAATGACAAAAGAAAATTAGTTGAACAACATCTCGTTACCCAGACCAACCTCCACCATACAACCCAGGTCAACCTCCACCATACAACCCAGGTCAACCTCCACCATACAATCCAGGTCAACCTCCACCATACAACCCAGACGAACCTCCACCATACAACCCAGGTCAACCTCCACCATACAACCCAGGTCAACCTCCACCATACAACCCAGGTCAACCTCCACCATACAATCCAGGTCAACCTCCACCATACAACCCAGGTCAACCTCCACCATACAACCCAGGTCAACCCCCACCATACAACCCAGACGAACCTCCACCATACAACCCAGGTCAACCTCCACCATACAACCCAGGTCAACCTCCACCATACAACCCAGGTCAACCTCCACCATACAACCCAGGTCAACCTCCACCATACAACCCAGGTCAACCTCCACCATACAGCCCAGGTCAACCGCTGTTGTGATTTAAAAAGTTTATGAATTTGTTTTCACCTGGTGATGAGGCGAAGTGTCTTCATGAGACACGTCGTGCTGCGTGTATGGAAAAATCACATGTTGAATAATATTCTAATTCTTACTGAATTGAGATCTCACTTTCATAGCTATCATCATGGACTAGTGTGATCAACACACACACACACACACACACACACACACACACACACACACACACAAACACACACATTTATATATATATATATATATATATATATATATATATATATATATATATATATATATTTTTTTTTTTTTTTTATACTTTGTCGCTGTCTCCCGCGTTTGCGAGGTAGCGCAAGGAAACAGACGAAAGAAATGGCCCAACCCCCCCCCCCATACACATGTACATACACACGTCCACACACGCAAATATACATACCTACACAGCTTTCCATGGTTTACCCCAGACGCTTCACATGCCTTGATTCAATCCACTGACAGCACGTCAACCCCTGTATACCACATGACTCCAATTCACTCTATTCCTTGCCCTCCTTTCACCCTCCTGCATGTTCAGGCCCCGATCACACAAAATCTTTTTCACTCCATCTTTCCACCTCCAATTTGGTCTCCCTCTTCTCCTCGTTCCCTCCACCTCCGACACATATATCCTCTTGGTCAATCTCTCCTCACTCATTCTCTCCATGTGCCCAAACCATTTCAAAACACCCTCTTCTGCTCTCTCAACCACGCTCTTTTTATTTCCACACATCTCTCTTACCCTTACGTTACTTACTCGATCAAACCACCTCACACCACACATTGTCCTCAAACATCTCATTTCCAGCACATCCATCCTCCTGCGCACATCTCTATCCATAGCCCACGCCTCGCAACCATACAACATTGTTGGAACCACTATTCCCTCAAACATACCCATTTTCGCTTTCCGAGATAATGTTCTCGACTTCCACACATTTTTCAAGGCTCCCAAAATTTTCGCCCCCTCCCCCACCCTATGATCCACTTCCGCTTCCATGGTTCCATCCGCTGACAGATCCACTCCCAGATATCTAAAACACTTCACAAAGAGACAGGAGGTCAAGAGAAAGGTGCAAGAGGTGAAAAAAAGGGCAAATGAGAGTTGGGGTGAGAGACTATCAGTAAATTTTAGGGAGAATAAAAAGATGTTCTGGAAGGAGGTAAATAGGGTGCGTAAGACAAGGGAGCAAATGGGAACTTCAGTGAAGGGCGCAAATGGGGAGGTGATAACAAGTAGCGGTGATGTGAGAAGGAGATGGAATGAGTATTTTGAAGGTTTGTTGAATGTGTCTGATGACAGAGTGGCAGATATAGGGTGTTTTGGTCGAGGTGGTGTGCAAAGTGAGAGGGTTAGGGAAAATGATTTGGTAAACAGAGAAGAGGTAGTAAAAGCTTTGCGGAAGATGAAAGCCGGCAAGGCAGCAGGTTTGGATGGTATTGCAGTGGAATTTATTAAAAAAGGGGGTGACTGTATTGTTGACTGGTTGGTAAGGTTATTTAATGTATGTATGACTCATGGTGAGGTGCCTGAGGATTGGCGGAATGCGTGCATAGTGCCATTGTACAAAGGCAAAGGGGATAAGAGTGAGTGCTCAAATTACAGAGGTATAAGTTTGTTGAGTATTCCTGGTAAATTATATGGGAGGGTATTGATCGAGAGGGTGAAGGCATGTACAGAGCATCAGATTGGGGAAGAGCAGTGCGGTTTCAGAAGTGGTAGAGGATGTGTGGATCAGGTGTTTGCTTTGAAGAATGTATGTGAGAAATACTTAGAAAAGCAAATGGATTTGTATGTAGCATTTATGGATCTGGAGAAGGCATATGATAGAGTTGATAGAGATGCTCTGTGGAAGGTATTAAGAATATATGGTGTGGGAGGCAAGTTGTTAGAAGCAGTGAAAAGTTTTTATCGAGGATGTAAGGCATGTGTACGTGTAGGAAGAGAGGAAAGTGATTGGTTCTCAGTGAATGTAGGTTTGCGGCAGGGGTGTGTGATGTCTCCATGGTTGTTTAATTTGTTTATGGATGGGGTTGTAAGGGAGGTAAATGCAAGAGTCCTGGAAAGAGGGGCAAGTATGAAGTCTGTTGGGGATGAGAGAGCTTGGGAAGTGAGTCAGTTGTTGTTCGCTGATGATACAGCGCTGGTGGCTGATTCATGTGAGAAACTGCAGAAGCTGGTGACTGAGTTTGGTAAAGTGTGTGGAAGAAGAAAGTTGAGAGTAAATGTGAATAAGAGCAAGGTTATTAGGTACAGTAGGGGTGAGGGTCAAGTCAATTGGGAGGTGAGTTTGAATGGAGAAAAACTGGAGGATATATATATATATATATATATATATATATATATATATATATATATATATATATATTTTTTTTTTTTTTTTGCTTTGTCGCTGTCTCCCGCGTTTGAGAGGTAGCGCAAGGAAACAGACGAAAGAAATGGCCCAACCCAACCCCATACACATGTATATACATACATCCACACACGCAAATATACATACCTACACAGCTTTCCATGGTTTACCCCAGACGCTTCACATGCCTTGATTCAATCCACTGACAGCACGTCAACCCCGGTATACCACATCGCTCCAATTCACTCTATTCCTTGCCCTCCTTTCACCCTCCTGCATGTTCAGGCCCCGATCACACAAAATCTTTTTCACTCCATCTTTCCACCTCCAATTTGGTCTCCCTCTTCTCCTCGTTCCCTCCACCTCCGACACATATATTCGCTTGGTCAATCTTTCCTCACTCATTCTCTCCATGTGCCCGAACCATTTCAAAACACCCTCTTCTGCTCTCTCAACCACGCTCTTTTTATTTCCACACATCTCTCTTACCCTTACGTTACTTACTCGATCAAACCACCTCACACCACATATTGTCCTCAAACATCTCATTTCCAGCACATCCATCCTCCTGCGCACAACTCTATCCATAGCCCACGTCTCGCAACCATACAACATTGTTGGAACCACTATTCCTTCAAACATACCCATTTTTGCTTTCCGAGATAATGTTCTTGACTTCCACACATTCTTCAAGGCTCTCAGAATTTTCGCCCCCTCCCCCACCCTATGATCCACTTCCGCTTCCATGGTTCCATCCGCTGCCAGATCCACTCCCAGATATCTAAAACACTTCACTTCCTCCAGTTTTTCTCCATTCAAACTCACCTCCCAACTGACTTGACCCTCAACCCTACTGTACCTAATAACCTTGCTCTTATTCACATTTACTCTTAACTTTCTTCTTTCACACCTTTTACCAAACTCAGTCACCAGCTTCTGCAGTTTCTCACATGAATCAGCCACCAGCGCTGTATCATATATATATATATATATATATATATATATATATATATATATATATATATATATATATATATATATATATATATATATTCATATATATTAATTTATTTTGCTTTGTCGCTGTCTCCCGCGTTAGCAAGTTAGTGCAAGGAAACAGATGAAAAATTGGCCCAACCCGCCCACATACACATGTATATACATACACATCCACACACGCAAATATACATACCTATGCATCTCAACGTATACATATATATATACACACACAGTCATATACATATAGACACATGCACATAATTCATACTGTCTGCCTATATTCATTCCTATCGCCACCCTGTCACATATGAAAATAACCACCCCCTCCCCCCAAAAGTGCGCGAGGTCGCGTTAGGAAAAGACAACAAATGCCACTTTCGTTCACATTCAGTCTCTAGCTGTCATGTAATAATACACCGAAACCACAGCTCCCTTTCCACATCCAGTCCCCATAGAACTTTCCATGGTTTACCCCAGACGCTTCACATGCCCTGGCTCAAACCATTGACAGCATGTCGACCACGGTATACCACATCGTTCCAATTCACTTTATTCCGTGCACGCCTTTCACCCTCCTGGCTGTTAAGGCCCCGATCACTCAAAATCTTTTTTACTCCATCTTTCCACATCCAATGTGGTCTCCCGCTTCTCCTCGTTCCCTCCACCTCTGACACATATATCCTCTTGGTCAATCTTTCCTCACTCATTCTCTCCATGTGACCAAACCATTTCAACACACCGTCTTCTGCTCTCTCAACCACACTCTTTTCATTACCACACATCTCTCTTATCCTATTATCAGTTACTCGAGCAAACCCCCTCACATCACATATTGTCCTCAAACATCTCATTTCCAGCACATCCGCCCTCGTCCGCACAACTCTATCCATAGCTCACGCTTCGTAACCATATAACATTGTTGGAACCAGTATTCCTTCAAACATACCCATTTTTGCTTTCCGAGATAATGTTCTGGACTTCCACACCTTCTTCAACGCTCCCAGAATTTTCGCCCACTCCCCCACCCTATGATTCACTTCCGCTTCCATGGTTCCATCCGCTGCCAAATCTACTCCCAGATATCTAAAACACTTCACTTCCTCCAGTTTTTCTCCATTCAAACTCACCTCCCAATTAACTTGTCCCTCAACCCTACTGTACCTAATAACCTTGCTCTTATTCACATTTACTCTCAGCTTTCTTCTTTCACGCACTTTACCATTCTCAGTTTCTCACACGAATCAGCAGCCAGCGCTGTATCATCAGCAAACAACAACTGACTCACTTCCCAAGCTCTCTTATCCACAACAGACTGCATACTTGCCCCTCTTTTCAAAACTCTTGCATTCACCTCCCTTACAACCCCATCCATAAACAAATTAAACAACCATGGAGCCATCACACACCCCTGCCGCAAACCTACATTCACTGGGAACTAATCACTTTCCTCTCTTCCTACTCGTACACATGCCTTACATCCTCGATAAAAACTTTTCACTGCTTCTAAGAACTTGCCTTCCACACCATATATTCTTAATACCTTCCACAGAGCATGTCTATCACCTCTATCATATGCCTTCTCTAGATCCATAAATGCTACATACAAATCCATTTGCTTTTCTAAGTTTTTCTCACATACATTCCTCAAAGCAAACACCTGATCCACACATCCTCTACCACTTCTGAAACCACACTGCTCTTCCCCAATCTGATGCTCTGTACATGCCTTCACCCTCTCAGTCAATACCCTCCCATATAATTTCCCAGGAATATTCAACAAACTTATACCTCTGTAATTTGAGCACTCACTTTTTTCCCATTTGCCTTTTTACAGTGGCACTATGCAAGCATTCCGCCAATCCTCAGGCACCTCACCATGAGCCATATATACATTGAATAATCTTACCAACCAGTCAACAATACAGTTGCCCCCTTTTTTAAGAAATTCCACTGCAATACCATCCAAACCCGCTGCCTTGCCGGCTTTCATCTTCCGCAAAGCTTTTAGTACCTCTTCTCTGTTTACCAAATCATTTTCCCTAACCCTCTCACTTTGCGCACCATCTCGACCAAAACACCCTATATCTGCCACTCTATCATCAAACACATTCGACAAATCTTCAAAATACTCACTCCATCTCCATCTCACATTACCACTGCTTGTTATCACCTCCCCACTTGCCCCTTCCACTGAAGTTCCCATTTGTACCCTCGTCTTACGCACTTTATTTACCTCCTTCCAAAACATCTTTTTATTCTCCCTAAAATTTGATGATACTCTCTCACCCCAACTCTCATTTGCCCTCTTTTTCACCTCCTGCACTTTTCTCTTGACCTCCTGTCTTTCTTTTATACATCTCCCACTCATTTGCATTATTTCCCTGCAAAAATCGTCCAAATGCCTCTCTCTTCTCTTTCACCAATAATCTTATATCTTCATCCCACCACTCACTACCCTTTCTCATCTGCCCACCTCCCACGCTTCTAATGCCACAAGCATCTTTTGCGTAAGCCATCACTGCTTCCCTAAATACATCCCATTCCTCCCCCACTCCCCTTCCCTCCTTTGTTCTCACATTTTTCCATTCTGTACTCAGTCTCTCCTGTATTTCCTCACACAAATCTCCTTCCCAAGTTCACTTACTCTCACCACTCTTTTCACCCCAGCATTGGAAAGGACCATAATTTTGCGTGTGATCAAGATATTCCTATGAGTCCACGGGGAAAATGAAACACAATAAGTTCCCAAGTGCACTCTCGTGTAATGATTACATCATCAGGGAGACGCAAGAGAAAAATATAACAGTCAGTTGATATACATCGAAGAGGCGTAGCTAGGATGCCATTTGGTAAACATGCCATTGTCCAAGATAGACAATGAGCGTTCATATCCTTATCATTTTACACATTCTATCAACAACAAAGCTATCAAATTTGTATAGACCATCACTAATATTAAGATTATAATTCTGTGTTTATCAAATGATAGAAGATTCAATTATATTTCTCGTGGTAATAGAGTTAGAGTTAATAACTGAGATGGCATTACTCCAGTCAATACAATGATCATAGTTTTTAACGTGATTAAACAAGTCATTTGATTCTATTCCCGTTCTTATCCTATACTCATATTGATTTAGAATGTTCATTTGATGTCTTGGATGATATTCATTTACCTGTTTCAAAGTCTGTTTTTATTGAAGTGATAAAATTGTGTATAAAGGACTGTGTATTTCAATTCAATGGAGATTATTATGTTCAAAAATCTGGTATGGCAATGGGTTAACCCTCTTTCGCCTGTACTAAGTAATATTTATATGGAATTTCTTGAAAGAAAATTACTAAAGGATATCTTACCTTCTAATGCAATTTGGTTAAGGTATGTAGATGATGTTCTTTGTGTTTGGCCAACAAAGGAAAATTTACAAATATTTTTCCCCTTACCTAACAATTTAGTACCTTCCATCCAATTTACTGTAGAAAATGAAAATAATGGTATGTTACCATTTTTAGATTGCATGATCCGTAGGCAAGGAAACAAGTTTAAGTTTAGTACATACAGGAAACCTACCAATGTATGCTCTTATATCAATTATTATTCATCTCAACATGACAGAGTTGAATTATCATCATTTCAATCTATGTTCCTTAGGGCATTATGTATTTGCAGTCCAGAGTTTACTGATGATGAGTTTGAGAAGATATATTCTATTGGATCTAAGTTAAAGTACCCTAGATCTTTCATTGATAAATCCCTTAAGTTAGCAAAGAAATCATTTTATAGAGTTGAGCCCAAACCTCCCATTGACCCCAAGAATCTTTTAGTTTTCCCTTTTAATAATAATTTCACTTTACTTCCCATGTTGCTTCAATCCTTTAATGTAAATGTTGCCTTCAGCAACAATGATATTATAAGAAATATCTTAATCAGGAATTCACCAAAAAATTCTCTTGGAGGTATCTATCAAGTGCATGTAGAAATTGTGATAAATTTTATGTTGGTCAGACTGGTAAGGATCTTTGTGTTAGACTTAAGCAACATAGATATAGTATATGAACGAGACAAGAATCAAATGCCTTGTCTAATCACGTTAAAAGCTATGATCATTGTATTGACTGGAGCAACGCCATCTCAGTTGTTAACTCTAACTCTATTACCAAGAGAAATATCATTGAATCTTCTATTATTAAATACACAAAGAATCTTGATATTAGTGATGGTCTATACAAATTAGATAACTTTATTGTGAATAAAATTTGTCTGTCTTGGACAATCGCATGTTTACCAAATGTCGTCCTAGCTTCGTCTCTTCGATGCATATCAACTGACTGTTATATTTCTCTCTTGCGTCTCCCCTGCTGATATGATTATTACACGAAAGTGCACTTGGGAACTTATCGTGTTTCATTTTCTCCGTGGACTTATAGAAATATATATATATATATATATATATATATATATATATATATATATATATATATATATATATATATATATATATATATATATATATATATATATATAAATATATATATATATATATATATATATATATATATATATATATATATATATATATATATATATATATATATATATATACATATACATATATTATCCCTGGGGATAGGGGATTAAGAATACTTCCTTCTATATATATATATATATATATATATATATATATATATATATATATATATATATATATATATATATATATATATATATATATATATATATATATATATATATATATATATATATATATATATGTATATAGAAGCACGTGGTACTGAACACGGTATATCCGTAATGTCTCTTATGTTCCTTGATTAACATTATTGTAACAAGAGGTCAATGTAACCAGTATCCCTCATTATAATTAGGATGTACAGTTGACACATGTTAGTAAGTAATGACAATATGTGTGATGAATGGCTTAGACAGAGTACTACGCTCGAGCACAGGTTGACGAGTCGGCCCTAGGTCAGGTCATCGGTCGTTGAGCGAGGTCATGACCCCAGTTGGGGCAACACAGAAGAAGGGTTGGGCAAACCTGCTCCTCTCTGACCTCCTTCACTGTTGTGTCCTGTGCCACTAAGACACTGTTGTCAGTTGTACCATCAGTCGACGTATGAAAACCAGTTGTGTTGTGGGGAGCTGGAAGGGTCATCACTGGGGCTGGTCCTTGCTGTGGCCTGAGAACCAGTTGTGTTGTGGGGAGCTGGAAGGGTCATCACTGGGGCTGGTCCTTGCTGTGGCCTGAGAACCAGTTGTGTTGTGGGAAGCTGGAAGGGTCATCACTGGGGCTGGTCCTTGCTGTGTACACCTGATATTTACAACGGTTCTCACAACAGCTGGTCAGTATGTGCATGTTGTACAGGCAGATCTCCCGTGTTGATCAGGATCCGTGGTGGTGTACGTGGTGATTGCTTCTTGTTGCAGGTGTACAGAAGACAGATGTTGACTGAGATCTTTAGTGGTGTAACTATTGCAGTTCACGTCATGGGTTGCACAGTGGCGGATGTTGCAATGATAACCACACTGGTTAACCACCTCAGAACTCCCGACCATGTTGTTCTTCATGACCAAAGATGATGTTCTAGAATTCTTATAATATAACACTAGACAAATCTTTACATTTTCATGAACAGTTGTACAGTTCCTCAGTACAATGTCACGTACACCTTCCTGATCTTGTACATAAGGACTGGTGTAAGTATGTTTATATTAAACGTTTATGTTATCATCATGATGGGGTTATCATGGACCAGATTGGTCGGTTGTCATAGTTATGACAGCGTCAACATCTGCGTTACAGTCAACACCTGTGTTACAGTAACTGTTATTAACAGGTGTTACCCGGTGTAGTTCCTGGTTGACAAGTTCCTGTGTTCAGCAGGTGTTCAGTGTTCTTCCTGGTTGACAAGTTCCTGTGTTCAGCAGGTGTTCAGTGTTCTTCTTACATATGTTCTGATGATCACCACATCATTCGTCTTTGATGATGCACCAGCGCCAGTCATGCATTCCCCACATCTGTGATGAAGTCGTCACTCATCCTCACAGTGGACCCCAGGCCTCATGTTTCCTGGACTCTCTGTGATGCTGCTTAACATCTTTCTTTCTGTATGTGACTATATCATGAGTCCACCTGTGGTGTGGTGACTGCATGAGTCCGTCTGTGGTGTGGTGACTACATGAGTCCGCCTGTGGTGTGGTGACTGCATGAGTCCGCCTGTGGTGTGGTGGCTGCATGAGTCCGCCTGTGGTGTGGTGACTGCGTCTCTCCTTCAACGGTAGAGGCTTCCACGTGAGCCATGAAAACCTGGAAAACAATACCTGTGGTTCAGTCCCGTGAGAACACGTCGCCCCCTGTATACCACATCGTCCCGATGATCAACGTTCATGTAGCTTGTAGTACAGGTGACACCCGGGTGTAGTAATACATCTTGTGTGTTGATGTGTTGCTTGTAGTGTCTGATGTTGTGGGTTGTATGAAGTAATCTAGTCGTTTGTCGTAGTTCATTGTTGTTGTTGTTGTTGTTGTTGAGAGACTGTTTGGGCTGACGTGTTTCTCTGTGGAAGATAAGACGTTAGAAACAAACTTTTATGTTTGCTTGATATTGTGTTGATGACTCCAGGTTTGTAGCGCTGGTGTCCTTCACTAGTTGCATGTAAACATCGCACGAATTCTGTTGGTTTCTTGTGAACGTAGATGACGTAGCCATCAGTGTAGCCATCCCTCATGATACCGAGCAATGCCATCTGACGATCAGTTATGGAGTTTACTTATGATTGTGAAGAGCAGAGAGGCGAGGCCTCAGATGATCCCTGGACTGAGAAACAAATCGTGTGAGAGCTGACGACACGAACCGATTTAGCTGAGGACAAAAAATGTCAAGATGTGATCTTGCAGTATTTACAGAAGAATTGAAACTCATCCAAAGATTCGATAATCTCGATCTGACGAGCAACTTAACAATTGATGTGTTTGATTCCACTTGTAGCAAACGTTTGATCTCGAGTGAGGCGACGTACTGCTGCTGCCTCTCAAACATGATCTCGATGTGGAACGATTTCAAGATGACCGTGGTTGTTGGAAGCCACACTCGCCAAACATAAGTTTAAGAACAAACTTGATACATTCTTCTGTCAGAGTCCACGCCTGACATTATTTGTGTTTCGTTATGAACATTTCTTATCAACTGTACGAATGACGTCATTTGTACCTCCTTATCTACACGAACCTCAGTAACTTCGTTAGGACCTAATTGTCTGTTTCTGTTTGAAGTGAGTTGTATTTGATTGTATCATTTATGTATGAATCATCTGTATGTCTCTTTACTCTTACTACAGTAATGTATGAGTTCGTGATATCTTCCGTTGTCACTTATCCTACGAAGGATCCAATGGTCAGTTGATGTTTGAATTTCTTTTGTATGAGTGCAAGACTCGTTCATTCATAACATACGTTGTCTGTAAAGCAACAGCTAACTGAACTTATAGAATTCAGCGCAAATGTCACCCCGTCGCTGGTCATGCAGTATGCATGAACCCAGGGGAAAGATTCGATAGTTTTAACAGGACTGGAATCATGCATGTTGGCATGAGGGGCCACACATGCTGGAGGTGATCTTACCTCAAGATGTTTACATTTGAGAACAAGAGAGACAAGGAAATATTATCTTGATCTAGATGGACTATTACACTACGTTTTGAATTGTTTGAGCACGACCCTTGAGCACGACGGTACAAACCTTGAGCACGATGGTACGACCCTTGAGCACGACGGTACGACCCTTGAGCACGACGGTACGACCCTTGAGCACGACGGTACGACCCTTGAGCACGACGGTACGACCCTTGAGCACGACGGTGGTCCTCAAGGGTCAGGTCAGTACAAACATCGTAAGGGTTGTTTTGTCGTGTTTGTAGGGGTTGTATTGTCGTGTTTGTAAGGGTTGTATTGTCGTGTTTGTAAGGGTTGTATTGTCGTGTTTGTAAGGGTTGTATTGTCATGTTTGTAAGGGTTGTATTGTCGTGTTTGTAAGGGTTGTTTTGTCGTGTTTGTAAGAGTTATATTGTCGTGTTTGTAAGGGTTGTATTGTTGTGTTTGTAAGGGTTGTATTGTCGTGTTTGTAAGGGTTGTATTGTCGTGTTTGTAAGGGTTGTATTGTCGTGTTTGTAAGGGTTGTATTGTTGTGTTTGTAAGGGTTGTATTGTTGTGTTTGTAAGGGTTGTATTGTCGTGTTTGTAAGGGTTGTATTGTCGTGTTTGTAAGGGTTGTATTGTCGTGTTTGTAAGGGTTGTATTGTCGTGTTTGTAAGGGTTGTATTGTCATGTTTGTAAGGGTTGTATTGTCGTGTTTGTAAGGGTTGTATTGTCGTGTTTGTAAGGGTTGTATTGACGTGTTTGTAAGGGTTGTATTGTCGTGTTTGTAAGGGTTGTATTGTTGTGTTTGTAAGGGTTGTATTGTCGTGTTTGTAAGGGTTGTATTGTCGTGTTTGTAAGGGTTGTATTGTCATGTTTGTAAGGGTTGTATTGTCGTGTTTGTAAGGGTTGTATTGTCGTGTTTGTAAGGGTTGTATTGTCGTGTTTGTAAGGGTTGTATTGTCGTGTTTGTAAGGGTTGTATTGTCATGTTTGTAAGGGTTGTATTGTCGTGTTTGTAAGGGTTGTATTGTCATGTTTGTAAGGTTTGTATTGTCGTGTTTGTAAGGGTTGTATTGTCGTGTTTGTAAGGGTTGTATTGTCGTGTTTGTAAGAGTTGTATTGTCGTGTTTGTAAGGGTTGTATTGTCGTGTTTGTAAGGGTTGTATTGTCGTGTTTGTAAGGGTTGTATTGTCGTGTTTGTAAGGGTTGTATTGTCGTGTTTGTAAGGGTTGTATTGTCGTGTTTGTAAGGGTTGTATTGTCGTGTTTGTAAGGGTTGTATTGTCGTGTTTGTAAGGGTTGTATTGTCGTGTTTCAAGAAGCGATGGAGATTTGCTGGAGACGTGACGGAAGACTAGCGGAGGACCTGCGTCGCCCTGCTGGTCCCTGACGAAGACATGACCGGCGTCAACCAGAGCAGAGTAGCGGTAAATGCTCCTCCCAGCTGCCAGGAGGGGACCCCCCCCCCCCACATACACTATAACCTTGAACAGAAGTGTTGTGTAGATTCCATCAAGCAGGTGAGCGAGGCAGAGTGCTGCACATGAGGAGGGTAGAGGGATTACGGGTTTGATGTACACAGAGGCTCCAGTGGAAGACCTTTGGAATCTATGTTAAGTTCATGAGCAGGAAGGCAATTACTGAAGACTGAAGGTCAAGACGACAGTTCATATTGCATGTGTAACCATGATTATTGGCTATGGTCCCGCGGGCCATGTTAAGTGGTCACACACAAGAATGTGATGGTCCGTGTTATAGCTTCCTTCTGTTATGTAACGCTGGGACACGTGTTACACGAGTATCTGTAGTTACAATTCAACCTTATATACGCAGAGTCCGGTAACACCAGTAACAAGGGAATGGATGAAAGCAACTAGTATGAATATGTACATGCGTATATATGTATATGTCTATGTATGTATATGTATATATACGGTGAAATGTACATGTATGTATGTATACTTGTGTGGACGATTGTATATATACATGTGTACGTGGGTGCGTTTGGCCATTCCTTCATCTGTTTCCCTGCACTACCTCGCTGACGCGGGAGAAAGCGTTTAAGTATAACATATATAATGTACATGATATATATATATATATATATATATATATATATATATATATATATATATATATATATATATATATATATATATATATATATATATATATATATATATATATATATATATATATTGTATTTTAACTTTCTAAAAGGGGAAACGGAAGAAGTAGTCACGCGAGGAGTGCTCATCCTCCTCGAAGGCTCAGATTGCGGTGTTTAAATATCTTTGGATGTAACCAGGATGAGAAAAAAGGAGAGATAGGTAGTATGTTTGAGGAAAGGAACCTGGATGTTTTGGCTCTGAGTGAAACGAAGCTCAAGGGTAAAGGGGAAGAGTGGTTTGGGAATGTCTTGGGAGTGAAGTCAGGGGTTGGTGAGAGGACAAGAGCAAGGGAAGGAGTAGCACTACTCCTGAAACAGGGGTAGTGGGAGTATGTGATAGAGTGTAAAAAAGTAAACTCTAGATTGATATGGGTAAAGCTGAAAGTTGATTGAGAGAGATGGGTGATTGTTGGTGCATATGCACCTTGGCATGAGAAGAAAGATCATGAGAGGCAAGTGTTTTGGGAGCAGCTGAATGAGTGTGTTAGTGGTTTTGATGCACAAGACCGGGTTATAGTGATGGGTGATTTGAATGCAATGCTGAGTAATGTGGCAGTTGAGGGAATAATTGGTATACATGGGGTGTTCAGTGTTGTAAATGGAAATGGTGAAGAGCTTGTAGATTTATGTGCTGAAAAAGGGAATGGTGATTAGGAATAGCTGGTTTAAAAAGCGAGATATACATAAGTATACGTACGTAAGTAGGAGAGATGGCCAGAGAGCGTTATTGGATTACGTGTTAATTGATAGGCGCGCGAAAGAGAGACTCTTGGATGTTCATGCGCTGAGAGGTGCAACTGGAGGGATGTCTGATCATTATCTTGTGGAGGCTAAGGTGAAGATTTGTGGGGGTTTTGAAAAAAGAACAGAGAATGTTGGGATGAGGAGAGTGGTGAGAGTAAGTGAGCTTGGAAAGGAGACTTGTGTGAGGAAGTACCAGGAGAGACTAAGTACAGAATGGAAGAAGGTGAGAACAAAGGAGGTAAGGGGAGTGGGGGAGGAATGGGATGTATTTAGGGAAGCTGTGATGCCTTGCGCAAAAGATGCTTGTGGCATGAGAAGCGTGGGAGGTAGGTTGATTAGAAAGAGTAGTGAGTGGTGGGATGAACATGCAAGATTATTAGTGAAAGAGAAGAGAGAAGCATTTTGACGATTTTTGCAAGGAAATAATGCAAATGAGTGGGAGATGTATAAAAGAAAGAGGCAGGAGGTCAAGAGAAAGGTGCAAGAGGTGAAAAAGAGGGCAAATGAGAGTTGGGGTGAGAGAATATTATTAAATTTTAGGGAGAATGAAAAGATGTTTTGGAAGGAGGTAAATAAAGTGCGTAAGACAAGGGAGCAAATGGGAACTTCAGTGAGGGAGGGCTAATGGGGAGGTGATAACAAGTAGTGGTGATGTGAGAAGGAGATGGGGTGAGTATTTTGAAGGTTTGTTGAATGTGTTTGATGATAGAGTGGCAGATATAGCGTGTTTTGGTCGAGGTGGTGTGCAAAGTGAGAGGGTTAGGGAAAATGATTTGGTAAACAGAAGAGGTAGTAAAAGATTTGCGGCAGATGAAAGCCGGCAAGGCAGCGGGTTTGGATGGCATTGCAGTGGAATCTATTAAAAAAGGGGATGACTATTGTTGACTGGTTGGTCAGGTTATTTAAAGTATGTTTGATTCATAGTGTGGTGCCTGAGGATTGGCGGAATGCGTGCATAGTGCCATTGTACAAAGGCAAAGGGGATAAGAGTGAGTGCTCAAATTACAGAGGTATAAGTTTGTTGAGTATTCCTGGAAAATTATATGGAAGGGTATTGATTGAGAGGGTGAAGGCATGTACAGAGCATCAGATTGGGGAAGAGCAATGTGGTTTCAGAAGTGGTAGAGGATGGGTGAATCAGGTGTTTGCTTTGAAGAATGTATGTGAGAAATACTTAGAAAAGCAAATGGATTCGTATGTAGCATTTATGGATCTGGAGAAGGCATATGATAGAGTTGATAGAGATGCTCTGTGGAAGGTATTAAGAATAAATTGTGTGGGAGGCAAGTTGTTAGAAGCAGTGAAAAGTTTTTATCGAGGATGTAAGGCATGTGTACGTGTAGGAAGAGAGGAGAGTGATTGGTTCTCAGTGAATGTAGGTTTGCGGCAGGGGTGTGTGATGTCTCCATGGTTGTTTAATTTGTTTTGGATTGGGTTGTTAGGGAGGTGAATGTAAGAGTTTTGGAAAGAGGGGCAAGTATGCAGTCTGTTGTGGATGAGAGAGCTTGGGAAGTGAGTCAGTTGTTGTTCGCTGATGATACAGCGCTGGTGGCTGATTCATGTGAGAAACTGCAGAAGCTGGTGACTGAGTTTGGTAAAGTGTTTGAAAGAAAAAAATTAAGAGTGAATGTGAATAAGAGCAAGGCTATTAGGTACAGTAGGGTTGAGGGTCAAGTCAATTGGGTTTGCATGGAGAAAAACTGGAGGAAGTAAAGTGTTTTAGATATCTGGGAGTGGATTTGGCAGCGGATGGAACCATGGAAGCGGAAGTGAATCATAGGGTGGGGGAGGGGGCGAAAATTCTGGGAGCCTTGAAGAATGTTTGGAAGTCGAGAACATTATCTCGGAAAGCAAAAATAGGTATGTTTGAAGGAATACTGGTTAAAAACAATGTTGTATGGTTGCGAGGCGTGGGCTATGGATAGAGTTGTGTGCAGGAGGGTGGATGTGCTGGAAATGAGATGTTTGAGGACAATATGTGGTGTGAGGTGGTTTGATGGAGTAAGTAATGTATGGGTAAGAGAGATGTGTGGAAATAAAAAGAGCGTGGGTGAGAGAGCAGAAGAGGGTGTTTTGAAATGGTTTGGTCACATGGAGAGAATGAGTGAGGAAAGATTGACCAAGAGGATATATATGTCAGAGGTGGAAGGAACGAGAAGTGGAAGACCAAATTGGAGGTGGAAAGACGGAGTGAAAAAGTTTTTGAGTGATCGGGCCTGAACGTGCAGGAGGGTGAAAGGCGTGCAAGGAATAGAGTGAATTGGAACGATGTGGTATACCATAGTCGACGTGCTGTCAATGGACTGAATCAGGGCATGTGAAGCGTCTGGGGTAAACCATGGAAAGTTGTGTGGGGCCTGGATGTGGAAAGGGAACTGTGGTTTCGGTGCATTATCACGTGACAGCTAGAGACTGAGTGTGATCGAATGGGGCCTTTGTTGTCTTTTCCTAGCGCTACCTCGCACACATGGGGGGGGAGGGGGCTGTTATTCCATGTGTAGGGAGGTAGCGATGGGAATAAATAAAGGCAGACAGTATGAATTATGTACATGTGTATATATGTATATGTCTGTGTGTGTATATATATGTATACATTGAGATGTATAGGTATGTATATTTGCGTGTGTGGACGTGTATGTATGTATATGTTATGTGGGTGTGTTGGGCCATTCTTTCGTCTGTTTCCTTGCACTACCTTGCTAACGCGGGAGACAGCGACAAAGTAAAATAAATATATATATATATATATATATATATATATATATATATATATATATATATATATATATATATATATATATATATATATATATATATATATATATTTTATAATACTTTGTCGCTATCTCATTTCGTTAACGAGGTAGCGCAAGAAAACAGACGAAATTATGACCCAACCCACCCACATACACATGTATATACATACACGTCCACACACGCAAATATACATACCTATACAACTGAACGTATACATATATATACACATATAGACATATACATATATACACATGTACATAATTCATACTGTCTGCCCTTATTCATTCTCGTCGCCACCCCGCCACACATGAAATGACAACCCCCTCCCCCCGCATGTGCGTGAGGTAGCGCTAGGAAAAGACAACAAAGGCCAGATTCGTTTACACTCAGTCTCTAGCTGTCATGTATGATGCCGAAACTACAGCTCCCTTTCCACATCCAGGCCCCACAAAACTTTTCATGGTTTATAGCAGACGCTTCACATGCCTTGGTTCAATCCACTGACAGCACGTCCACCCCGGTATACCACATCGTTTCAATTCACTCTATTCCTTGCACGCCTTTCACCCTTCTGTATGTTCAGGCCCCGATACCTCAAAATCTTTTTCACTTCATCCTTCCACCTCTAATTTGGTCTCCCACTTCTCCTCGTTCATTCCACCTCGAACACATGTATCCTCTTTGTCATTCTTTCCTCACTGATTCTCTCCATGTAGCCAAACCATTAAAATACACCCTCTTCTGCATTCTAACCACACTCATTTTATTACCACATATCTCTCTTACCCTTTCACTACTTACTCGATTATACCACCTCTCACCACATAATGTCCCCAAACATTTCATTTCCAACACATCCGCTCTCCTCCGCACAACTCTATCCATAGCCCACGCCTCGCAACCATATAACATTGTTGGAACCACTATTCATTCAAACGTACCAATTTTTGCTTTCCGATATAACCTTCTTGCCTTCCACACATATTCAACGCTCCCAGTACCATCATCCCCTCCCCCACCCTGTGACTCACTTCCATGGTTCCATCCGCTGCCAGATCCACTCCCAGATATCTAAAACACTTCATTTCCTCCAGTTTTTCTTCATTCAAACTTACCTCCCAATTGACTTGACCCTCAACCCTACTGTACCTAATAACCTTGCTCTTATTCACATTTACTCTCAGCTTTCTTATTTCACACACTTTACCAAACTCAGTCACCAGCTTCTGCAGTTTCTCACCCGGATTAGCCACTAGCGCTGTATCATCAGCGAACAACAACTGACTCACTTCCCAAGCTCTCTCATCCACAACACACTGCATACTTGCCCCTCTCTTCAAAACTGTTTCATTCACCTCCCTAACAGCCCCATCCATAAACAGATTAAACAACCATGGAGACATCACGCACCCTTGGCGTAAACCGACATTCACTGGGAACCAATCACTTTCCTCTCCTCCAACTCGTACACATGCCTTACATCCTTGACAAAAACTTTTCACTGCTTCTAGGAACTTACATCCTACACCATGTATTCTTAATATCTTCCACATAGCATCTCTATCAACTTTATTCTATAGCTTCTCCCGATCCATAAATGCAACATAAAAATCCATCTTTTTTTCTACGAATTTCTCACACTGATTCCACAAAAGAAACACCTGATCCACACATCCTCTACGCTTCTGAAACCACATTAATCTTCCTCATTTTAATGCTCTGTACATGCCTTCACCCTCTCAATCAATACCCTTCCATATAATTTCCCAGGAATACTCAACAAACTTATACCTCTGTAATTTGAACACTCACCTTTATCCCCTTTGCCTTTGTAAAATGGCACTATGCATGCATTCCGCCAATCCTCAGGCACTTCACCATGATCCATACATACATTGAATATCCTTACCAACCAGTGAACAATACAGTCACCACGTTTCTTAAGAAATTCCAATGAAATACCATCCAAACCCTCCGCCTTGCCGGTTTTCATCTTCCGCAAATGTTTCACTACCTATTATCTGTTTACCAAATCATTCTCTCTGACCCTCTCACTTCGTACACCATCTCGACCAAAACACCCTATATCTGCCACTCTATCATCAAACATATTCAACAAACCTTCAAAATACTCTCTCCATCTCTTTCTCACTTCACCACTACTTGTTATCAGCTCACCATTAGCCCCCTTCACTGATTTTTCCATTTGTTCTCTTGTTTCACGCAATTTATTTTCCTCCTTCCAAAACATCTTTTTATTCTCCCTAAAATCCAATGATACTCTTTCATCCCAACTCTCATTTGCCCTTTTTTCACCTCTTGCACCTTTCTCTTGACCTCCTGCCTCTCTTTTTTATACATCTCCCACTCATTCGCGCTACTTCCTCTCAAAAATCGTCCAAACGCCTCTCTCTCCTGTTTCACTAACAATCTTACTTTTTCATCCCACCACTCATTGCCCTTTCTAATCTGCCAACCTCCCACCTTCCACATGTCACAGGCATCTTTTGCACATACCATCGCTTCTTCCATAAA